>NC_134453.1:36409072-36586614 GCF_030867145.1 Opisthocomus hoazin | reverse complement strand
TGAAGAGATCACTCACATAAGTAAGCTGACCTTTGGGCTTATTGCCACAGTAGGTTTGTGCTCCAGTTTTTCAAGGACAACTTTGAAACTCTAGATTTCAGCAAATGTCAGAAACCAATAAACAATTCAATATTTATATCGTGCTCGTCTCCAGCCCTTTAAAGACCACTTTTGCAATTGCTGCCCTTGCAGGGACCGTAAGAGGCTGAAGTAAAGTTGGTGGCAGACTGAGAGCCTAAAGCAAAGCTTTTGAGGAACCCCAAGACCAATCTGCCTGGTTGGTTACCGCTTTTAAGAAAAGAAGATGACCTCCTGAGAGAGGACTTTAAGCTAGCTGGTGGCAGAGGTATGCCTGTGATATTTACACCTCTTCTACCATAGGAAGTGACAGAAACTTAGTCCCTGGGTGGGTGGGTAAATAATGGCCCACTTGTTACTAGAAGTTACAAGCTGAGAATATTGGAGCGTTGTATACATTCTTTGTTTAACCAAGGGTTATTCTCTAACTCTTTTAATAAATATAGGATAGATAGAGAGTGTACAAGCCTATTAAGTGCAAAGAGGGCAGACCAGTTCAGAAGTAAGTGCCAGTAAATACAATACTTCTGGGTCACATCAGCTTCCTCAAGACTCTTTTTCACATCATTTATATTGAACTGCCTTGCCTCAGCCCACCAAAAGGCCAAATCACGACCTCCTTCAGACACAGGACTAGAAGACTCATTTAGGCTGACAGCACAATCCCTGCACCTCACTTTAGCTTCCCATCACTCAGCACAATCCCTGCACCTCACTTTAGCTTCCCATCACTCAGCGTGGCTCACACTCCGCAGCTTGCAGGTTTGTGCTTTGCAAGCAGCTACATTAATGATCAATGACCAGAAAGCCTTCTTCGCCAAAGTGTTAAGGAGATAGCAGAACAATTAGACATACACACAAGCCAATATAGTAACACATAGACCTTTGCAAATATTTACATATACACGTGCTTCTCGCCAACAACATATGCCATGTCCTAGGATGCTGTCACGGAGCTAGAGATTTCTGCATCCGCATTCCTCCAGAAGCTGTTACCTGATCACAGTGGTCCTACCCCCTCAACCACCTGGACCAAGTCTGGATCTGTCCCTCTGCCAGGAAGTGCTAAGCAGCAGCAGTCTCCCCTCCCCGCCAACATCTGCCCCAGCCCCTTCCCTACCTCCCTCCCACAAGCACACCCCACACACCCCTCTCACCCACCCCAGCGAGTGCCAATCTCTCCCCTCCCCGCCCCAAACACCTCACTTTCCCCTTCACCCTGCTCCTTCACAGCAGCAGCCTCTAAACTCGGCTGCAGTGGAGGGGAAGGAAGGAAAAGAGGAGGCACAGAGATAACCACTACTGCTGACCGAGGGTACCCTCGCCCGCTCCCCCCGTGCTGGCTGCCCGAGCGTGCACACATGGGCACACAGGGAGCAGCCGCTGAGGCCGGACCCCCGCGCCTCTCCCACCCCGGCAGCCCCCCATGCCGGGCAGGTGCTGCAGGACCCTCCCTGGCTGCCTTTCACAGCCTGCAGAGCTGTCCCCACGGCAAAGCACAGCAGCGAGGGCAGAAGCATCCTGCGAGCTACGTGTTGAGCTACAGTGAATGGCACCAACACATTCATGCCAGAAATTCTATCCGTCTACCATTACATAGAAATATTACCTCCCTACCAAAATTTCTTTACAGCATTCAGAGCATTCACTGAGTGTCCGTATTTTCAGATCACCTCACAGGAGCTCAGCACCCACCACAGTCAGCTCAAGCTGCGGCAGCAGGTCTGTGCTGCTCCACAACCCCTCCACGCAAAGGGAAACCTCTGATAAAATGGCAACCAGGTGCCCATGCCCACAGCCCGTCACCACTCCTCTGTCATGCACAGGGAGCTAGAAGAAAGTAAGAGACAAAATACATGTAGTTAGAATTAAATTTTGAGACAGGGATTGTGGATTTAATAGAAAAGGAAACTTCATCAAATGAAGGGCACAGTATCCTAAAAAAACCCCAACAAAAAACCCCCAAAACAGAGCAAATGGAATGGTTATTGGGGCTGTTACTGAACCATTACCTAAGAGGATGAGCAAACTCATCACAGCCTGGCTGCCTGCTTGATATTCTCCACTTTCTTACAGTCTACTTTCAGAGCATGAGCTGCAATGGTGAATTCCAGCTTTATCAAATACAGGCAGTAATTAAATGGTTATAAAAATGTGAAGCTGGAATGCTGACAAGCTCTACGAGCGGCAGTATCGGCAGTGATGGTCGGGGAGTCAATCTGCCGCACTTCTCCAACGGTTTAAATAATGTTTGCCAGGATCCCCCCGTCGACACTTTCTCCCCCCGTTCTCTTTGCATCATGCCGCAGTAATCGTGCAGATGCCTGCTGTGCTCAGAAGATGGAAAGCTCGAGAGGTTCTTCAGGAGAAGAACAAAAACAACAACAGAAAATCTCACACAATTAAGCCACGCTTCACCTTCCAGCAAGACTAACCCAATGGGCCAACAACAGCTCCTCTCCCAGCCAAGCATCTCCCCACTTCTATGGCACCTCTAATCATCTTGCTATTTCCTTCTTATGATCAGAAATCATCAGTTTTTAAAAAATACACCAGGAGTATGTGGCTGACACCTGCGTGTTAAGCTGAAAAACAAGCAGGTATATTTACCCTGAAATTTGTGACCAAGGTCTTGGTAGATGAGACCCTCCTCAGCGACAGGGCTGAGGGGAAAATGGGCTGTGCTACCGCCTCGGCCCCACATTTCTGACTAAAAGCCATTTCCCAAATCTCGTAACATGCTCCTGTAGCACCAGGGCTTCTTCTTCCCCCAGGGGAGAGGTGAGGAAGGAAGACCCAAGCACACAGGGACCCCTTCTGCCGTCCTCATCCCCCATCACCCCTGTGCTCTAATGGCAGCTGTCTGAAGCCCAGCATCTGAACCCACACTGTGATGAAAAGCAGGCTCCTTCGGCATGGACTATCACATTTAAAAGCGTCACTGATTTTCTTTACACTCAACAGTTGCTCCTCAAGTGGGAGGAAAGGGAGTTTCCCAGGTCCTCTCAGGACTCCCCACTCACCACCCCAGACATGCACTGAGAAAAGCCCCAACTACTCACACGACAGCAACGTGTTCGTTAATGCTGCATATCCCAGTCATCTATCAGGCACAGAAATATCAGGTCAGAATTAGAGACACAAATACTGATTTTTTTCCTATTTATTCTCCTGCACAATGCACTATATAATACTCCACAGTCCTTCAGCAGCCTCAAACAAGCATTTGATTTAAATTATCTTTTCCTACTGTCCTCTGCTTACGATGCCCTGACTATACCTCTTTTCAAGGACATCCCTTTGAGCCTTGGCTCTGCTTCTACCACAAAACCTACAGGACTTTCCCAGCTGGTAACTGCTAAGGGGGGAAGAGCAAAGATTAGCTCTATTTTACTGTCTGTTTCCTGTGATCAGCCAATTAGGTAGATTAGGGCTGAGTAATTCCACAAAACTAAGTCTATGTAATTGCTTGCTCATCATCGTCCACTATTATTCTCACCTTTCAACCCTATTTTGTTCCCACCAACAATCACACCTTGTCTTTAAATGCTGATCTCTTCAAGCAAAGCACCATCTCCTCTGGCTGGCTTCTGCATTGCCCAGCGTTGCAGGGATGCGATCCCGATGTCTGCGAGGATGAAAAACACCTGTCTTGCTTTTGGGCTGCAAACACTACAGCCGCCCAAAGAACCCTGCTGAAAGCTGGAGAGGCACAAGGAAGGAAAACACACCTCAAACCTTGGACAATATATTGTACCTCCACGGAAACAGCGATCAGGAGGCCTGATTTAACTGCAGTGTGCTGCACAGCAAACACAGCAGAGCCTCCAACCATGCTTCTGGAACCATGCTTTTCCTCCAGTGTAAGTGCAGTACAGGCAGCCTGTCGCCAGGCAATGCCAATACGCTACGATCCGGCCTCTCACACAGGCAATACCAAGACCATCACTGTTATTCCTCGCCAGTTTCCTTCATGCTCTTCCTTGAGCATTTCCATGGGATACTATGTGTATCCAGGATAGCTGATCAAAATTAAAATAAATAAGAACAAGCAGAAACATCTGCATCACAAAGTCAACAGCCAGATGGTCCACCACAAAATTCAGACTATTAAATTCAGGCTACCCTGTCTTCCTGTGATAAATATCAGAGTACAAAGTTTGCTCCTGGTGAAGGGGTCCAGCTCTAAGCACCAGTGAATGAAACCTGCTGAAACAGAACAAAATCTGGCCTCGATCTACTGAAAGCAAATTTGGAGGGAGGAGCAGGGGAGGTGAGGGATGGGAGAAGGAGACTTCTGTGAGTTCTTCACGTTCTCATTTTTGACCCAGTGAGGAAAAAAAAAATGTCTGAATTCATACTCTTCACAGTATTAATGACAAAACCCATGTCTCTTAGAAAAGCCCAATAAGCACGCAGAGACTCCAAATACTTTACAGCAAAGAAAGTTTAGATCATTTCTTCTGTGTGTTTGAGAAAAATTACACTACCAAATTCTGCCAGCACATTCCCACATGTGTATTTCTTCTCATCATCAAAATAAATAAATCAATATATCCATAATATTTAAAGACCTTAGACATAGTTTATAAACCTGGAATCTCAGCCACAGAAAACATGTTCTTCAGCTTTTACCCTGAGAATAACCAGATCGAAAAATTGAAAAGTCTATATAAAAATAATACATTCTTGTAAACGCACTCCATTTTAGGAATAAGCTATTTCAAACTGTACCTTCTGCTTAGAGATGAGAAAGCACAGAATCGCAGCCTCTACGCTACAGTGCATGCCTCCAACATACACGGCTGCAAAGCAAGTGTTAAATGAAGCAAGCTGCAGAACTTGAGGAAGAACTTCTTCACTTTGAGGGTAATGGAGCACTTGAACAGGTTGCCCAGCAAGGCTGTGGATTCTCCTTCTCTGGAGATATTCAAGACCCGCCTGGACAAGGTCCTCTACAGCCTGCTGTAGGTGACCCTGCTTCGGCAGGGGGGTTGGACTCGGTGACCCACAGAGGTCCCTTCCAACCCCAACTATTCTGTGATTCTGTGATTCCGTGATTCTGAGGTTCATCATGAGATGGTGCGGGCAGGACTTCGATTCCTATCTTAAAAGGTGAGACCTTTATCTCAATCTGAGAAAGTTACTGTCCATTTATGAGGTTAGAAATGAAGCATGTTCTATATGGGGAATACTGATACATGCAGCGTTTTATTGCTGTGGGAAATTAGGAATTTTGAGGTTTAGGAAATGCCTGGTGACCTTCCCTTCCCACCCAACTCCTCATGCTACATGGTTGTTCTCCCTGCCTACCAGGCATCTCTGTTATCTACTCGAGGTGAAGCAGAAAACTGCCACTATGCTAAGGGAGGTATTTTATTTCTTGTGACTCTCCGTGTATGTAAACTACTACACACAGCCCAAAGAAGTATATCTGTACTATTGAAACTACTTTGTCAAGCAAACTTAATCTGATACTCAAATCAGTATTGACTCTCTTCTTACAATGCAGAGAGAAGCATAGATTTTTAGGAATGGTTTGGGATTCTTTCCTAAATTGCACTTGCATTCTCCACGCAAACACTTGGATTAAACAAAACTGTCATGTAACTTTAAAAAAGATTTTAAAATACTTCAAAATAATTTTAAAATATTAAATGTCCCAGTTTTGAAACAGAAAACTGTCTTGTAACTTGCTTATACTAAAAATAAAGATGCATAAACCAGTATGGTCACCAAAGGTATGATTTGCAGGAAAGGAGAAGTCATGGCATGCAGTGCAAAGTTGAGTCACAGCGTAACGTAAAGGCTTGTTTCAAGCTCAGCATCAACATCTTCCATGCCTTGCCCACACAGACAGAGCTCCTACTTCGCTGATTACATCAGCATAAATCCTGTAGGATGGTGAGAATGATGGCATGGAAATTAAATCCAGTCCACTTCAGCCAGCTAGTAAGAACAAACTCGCATACCCTGCACAAACAAGCACTAGCTTCTGCTCAGTTACACGGCTACCATCTGATTTTTAAGAGTTAAAACCAAGACAGTTTGATATGTCATTTGTGACAGTGACAGCAAAAGGGGTATTGGAGACAAATCTTACAAACACTGATGCTACGGAAACACTGCATTACCTGAGGCAACTCAGGCCTTGCTCTAGAATTGTCCCTGAAAATGAGTCCTGTCTTGGGTACTCAGGATGCTGGAAAGTCTGAGGTGTACAACCCAAAATCCAGAGACTTACTGCAAAAAGACACTGCCACCAGTGTAAAAGTCAAACTTTAAAGTCCCCCAGAGATGCAAGGTGCTGCTGGTGAAGATTTACAAGGCTGGGGAAAGACAGAGAGGAGAAGCTGTAGGATTTTTTAGGACAGACTCTCTTGGGAGAACACTTGCCATTGGGAAGATCAAATAAAACCCCTGAAACCACCTACTGTCACAAGAAATCATGAGTTTTGCCTCACAAGCAGAACGTAGGTGAGATGCTGGAGCAGTGCTGACAGAGGAGCCGGAAACCTTCATCGCCTGGCAGAGCCCAGCAGGATGTTCACTCATCGGCCACAGAGCAGCCACATATGCGGCTACACCGCATGACACTGAACTTGCCAAGGTCCTCTTCTGTCCCCTTTCACTTCTGGCACTACCCTGTCCATGACGAGCAGGTCTGTTCCTGCGGCAGAGAGCAGCGATGGGGCATCTCAGAGTGCCCTACTCCTCACTGAAGGCAGCAAGCGCTGCAGCCCCCATGGCAAGCAAAAGCTGTTGTTGCATGGCCAGGAAGGTCTACGGCAAGAAATTTGTGTTTATTTTAGCTGGTATCGTAGGGAAGGAGGGTTTGTGCAGTCGCACTGTATCAGCCCCTCCTAATAACAGCATTCACTGATCAATTTTGATCACAGATGACAGAGGCTGGCAGATATATTCTCAAACACAGCAGAGTAGAGAGACTTTATCAGTGGCCTGCTAAAGGAAATAGCCAGAGGCAAACACTCCCTAGACACCAGAAGATCTACAGAAGGCAAATGATATGAAACATTTTCTCCCCTGTGCAGATTCTTCAGCAGAGAGATACAAAAGCTCAGCAAAACTTTTCCCGTGTTAGGACACTACAAACGTCACTCGTGCCCCTGGACTCTGATGTTTCAAGGCATGAATTCCCACCACAGTCTTATAATATTTCTGCTTGATTAATTAGATTAAGAAGTCAATCAACCACAAAACAGGATTCACTGGACATCAGGCTCCATTAATTTTCTGACTGTCAGACTTCATTTTTTTTTGCATATAACCAGGAAGTCCAATTATAAGAACATCAAAAAACCAGAACGTCAGATTCCTCAAAGAATTCACTGAGAGAGTCCAAGCCCCACATGACAGTTTGTCTGAGCAGGAAACTGCTCTCTCACAATGGCAAGAGCCTGACCTGACTTGTGTAAGACATGTGGCTGCTTTCAGCCTGTGTAAAATCCTTGCCAGAAGTACCCATAAACAAAGAGTCATCCCCATGTAGCTATTCCCCAGACTGGGCCAGATGGAACCCTTAGTAGAAGCTGAGTAGATAACTGGAACCTGAAGAGCCATAAACCCCCTTCTGTCTAGAAGTGCCCTTCAGTTCAGAGGCAATAGCTGGGCATCCCAAGCATCCCGTGCAGCAGCTGGCTCTAACATGCTACAGGATTTGAGTCACCAACGTCATCAATCCCCACGCTTAACCAAGCATGGTGACATTGGTCTTTTAAGACAAAAAATACAAGGAAGTCTTCTTGTAGAGCAGAAACCAGGCACTGGCTGAGCTCCCAAGACTTCAGGAGATGATTTAATTGTCTCTGCTGCTTTGGCACAGTTAGCTTTTGGTAGACACATGCTGCTGCTATTCCCTTGGTGATCAAGTTGGCAAAATCCAATGACTAAAAATGAGAAGTCAGGAGGGGGGAGAAGGAGGCCTTTAACGTGATATAACACAACTTAAAATCTCATATTAAGACAACAGCCAACAACGTGGCATAAAGAGAGGCATCCACTGAGTTTGAATTACTACCTTAGAAACTGGCAATCTCTATAGTTCAGAGATAAATAGACCTCTCAAGAGGGTAATTCACGCAGTAGTTATTGTAAAGTGTGAAGAAATCAGTTTTCAGAGCTGCCAGGTTTTCTCTTTTTCTCTGTTAACAACAGGGAAGAGCCAGTATCTTGTCTCAGTCAGCTGTCAAACACTTAGCCAAAGTTCAGAGGTATGAACTGCACTCAGAAGACCAAGAGCCTCCACTTGAGCAACCTGTATTTGATTTTGTATCAAATCCAGTATTTTAAATCCAAGGTCATATCATCCAATTCTAATTTGTAAATGCTGAAGTGGTGATGCAAAGACTTGGGAGACAGGAAAATAAGAGTAAATTAAATGCTCTGGAGTTTCCATAAGGTTTTCTTGATCACATTACCATACCCAAATCACATGCATAAACACTACTCTTTTAACTGCAAACCATAATCAGAGCTGTCAGGCAGTTCACTATGTTTCCCAAGTCCTAACTAAGGGATCTTACCAAAAGGTAGCTCGAATCCATCCTTCCCTCCTTTTCCAATCCCACCCCAAACCCATTTCAAATCAAATGTACGGATTACCCTGTTTCCAACATGGAGCGTGGACAGGCAGAGATAGGACATTCAGGAGTTCTTCTAGGCAGGTTTATTTTGATGCCATCTTGCACAGACAGTGAGGGATGGATGGTAAAAAAAAAGACTTAGTTTTCTCAGCAGGAGTGAAGTTGAATAATCTTTTAAAGTAACTATCTGTGTGAGGCAAAACTAAATAGAAAGATAAATTCAAAAGATCATGATCGTCAAAGTATGTATTCTTTTTGACAGAGTTACACAACACTATATCCCTATATACTACACCACTCAACAGGCATCTAGACGGTGTGGGAACCACCATGTCACATACATCCCCTACAGCAATGCCACCACCTCCTTGGAAACCTCTCATGGAAGCCTGAGGGTTTTCAAACGTCCTGCTTTGTGTCTTCACAAATCAACGATCATAAGTGAGGCATCAGCAATGTACTATTTACACCTGATAACCTGAGAGCTGAACAGGCAAAATGCATCATCTAGGCAAGTCTCACCAGTGCATGGGTGGATGTTGGGTTTTCAGTGTCTGACTGCCTTCACTCTGCTGCTCCGCTCAGTGATGCTTCCCAATGAAATGATCATGAATTAAAACTCAAGGCTGAGCTGTCAAAGCACAGTGTAATCAAACACAGCTCTGCAAATTTAACTAAGTTTTATTTTCTTCTTATTGCCACCACTTTCTATTGTAAAGAGTTTTACTGGCGAAACTGAAGAACTCACACATTTTGAGTGAACAGTGAGGATTCTCTTCAGAGAACAACTAAACTCAGAGTCTAACACTACAAAAAAAAGTTTACACGAATTAGATAATGTGTTGCCTGTGTTTCAACTGACATACTCTTCTGTTTAAAAAAATAAAGAGATTTTACTTATATAACTAAAACCTGAACTGTACTCCCAACCCTTCTCCATTACTGAATAAGCTACAACCTTATTCCATTTTTTTACCAGTAAAATGACAATAATTAGTCTTAACTGGACAGGAGAAACTCTATGGCCTTCTTTACTATTATTAAAAAACACTTCAGCTATTATAAAGTAACTTTCTCTACTGTAAGCACTAGTTTGGAACACAATTATTTCAGAATTTAGTCTGAAATGGTATTCAAGCATAACAATTTGTACCCTCAAAGCAGAATCAACTCATTTACCCTCTGAAAAACTCAAGTGTCCACAGGCGAACCTTGTTCTGACCGGCTACATTAGACACCTGGCACCTACGCCCAAGGTTTTCATCACATTAATTCCCCAGGCTCCCATTGCTGCATGCTTTCCAGTCTGATATGCACAATTTCAAGGTACAAGTTGAAAGTTAAAGCTATATGTTGAAATCTTTCAGGACTTCTTTTCTGTGGGCAGGGCAGATTTATAAGGATTGTCACCTCTTCATTCCCCAATGCTAAAAAGCGTATGTAGAAAGGGAGGGCACTTGACTTTTCAAATGTCAGAGCTACAGATAGGTGTCCAACAAATTAAAAAAAATGAAGCTGCAGGAAAAATACACACAAAAAATACCTGTAAAGCAGATAAGGCATAAATCAAATCAAAAGAAAATCCAACATTTTCCAGCCTTATACCCCAAAACGTACAGAGGTCTAAGGTGAACAGAGCTTGAAGGAACATAATTTAGTTTGCATAGAAAATATTTTTTATTTTCCAGTTATAAAAACAGGGTACTGACCTCTCTGCCATAATCTCAGTCAAGAATGGGTGGTAAAAATAACAGTCCGAAACTTAGAGCTCCAAGGAATTTATTTAGTAGCTGCAGGGGAGAGACTCAGGGGCCAAAAGCTGATCCAACAATGAAGCAAATCCGCCCTGTGCCCAGACAGCTCCTCTATTGAGACAGTCTCTTGGTTACAACAGAAACAAGATCACAGTCAATCTCCAACAGAGAGCTCCATGCCTTGGCTAAATCAAAACGTACACCCCCTCCTGGTGCTCTCTCCGAAAGCCCTGCTGACAACAGCAGAGCCGACCAAGCGTTAGTTATGAGGACGCAATAGGGCTGCTGAGGTTGAATCAAAATTCATTCATCCTCTCCATTTTGGTTAGCCTTTTTGCTCATGGATGCAGTGTCATTTTACAGGGACACGTTTATTTTTGTAGCTGTTAGGGGCTGGTTATGGACAGCCTGTGCTCTGCGCCTGGGTTTCCTTCCACCTTGTTCCAACTCCTACAGCCACCCAGAGTTACACAGCTAATTAGTGTGGTCATTTGAGATGTCATTGATTATCGATTTGTCATTTGATGACTGATCAGTCAGCAGATGACTGAGTTTTGCCCACCTCTCAGTTTAAGGGATTTAAGCGAGAAGGAAAGGCCAAATTCAGTTCCAGAGTTAGCAAAGACGACGTTGTCACCTCACCGAGGTGGAAGAAAGAAGGTACTATTAAATAGTATAGGTGACTCTGTGACATCAATACAGTCTACTTTTGACTCCTTCCTTAAACATTTCAGATTAAGAAAGTCACCCTAAATCTATAGCAAGGGAATAACATGAAGCTGATGAACGCAGAGCAAAAAAAAAAGCCACTAAACCCAGAGAAGGTCACAAAACAGCCATGCATGTTTCTGGTACGAAGAAGCTTGTCATAGCCAGGAGCTGAAAGGAGAACTCAGCTGAGCTGCCACGAACAAACGAGTCTGCAGGGAAATGCTGCCGTTTCATGCCGGAATTCTTGGGCACGCATTTGTAAGCTACTTCTTTACAAGATTAAAGACTCCGAATATCTTCTTGACACAGGCTTTACTAGCACATACACTGGGCAGGCTCCTCCCAGGCATGGGTTTGCTTACCAAAATCAGCGACGTAAAGAACAGTCTGGACATACAGAATCTAATCACAGAAACACTTCCAATCCCGAGAAAATACTGAATAAAACCAGCAAGTACCAGTTCCTCTAGGAAGATGACTAGTCTTTTTCTCCAGCTTAGCAATATTTCATGGTTACCAGCAAATTATCAAAAGAAAAACTTTGCCTTCTACCAATTTCTGCCTTCTCATGTTTTTTGCATATTTCTTTGAAAACATCTTCTCTGACCGGTAATAAGATTTTTTACAAAGTAATGATAAATGACTCCAGAGAATCTACGTTTATGATACTTCTCCTGGACTCATTTCACCAGCCTTCAGAAGGTTTTAATTATTCACTGAACAAAAACTTACAACACTGGAGGTTGGAAGGGACCTCCGAAGCTCGCCTGGTCCAGCCCCAGCTCAGAGCAGGGCCAACTTCAAAGTCAAGAGCCAGCTGCGCAGGACCTTGTCCGGGCAAGTTTTGAATTCCTCTGGGGACGGGGATTACACAGACTCTCCAGGCAACTTGTCCCAGTGTTTGACCTCACATTCTGAAGATTTTCTGCCTTTTATTGAATTGGAATTTCCCTTGTTTCAACTTGCAAAATTAAAAAATATCAACTAGTGGCAATTTGAAGCCTTAAGAACAAGTGTTGGCAAATCCCAACTCCTCAGCAGAGAGATGGGAAAGGAAATCTGAGGAATAAAAAGGACTTGGGTGAAGGAAGGGTGACAGAGCACTGAAAGGGTGACGGAGCACTGGAACAGGTTGCCCAGAGAGCTTGTGAATTCTCCTTCTCTGGAGATATTCAAAACCTGCCTGGACAAGGTCCTGTGGAACCTGCTCTAGGTGACCCTGCTTTGGCAGGGGAGTTGGACCAGATGACTCACAGAGGTCCCTTCGAACCCCTAACATTCTGTGATTCTCTGATTCTGTGAAGCCTACATCCACCGGCTACTAAGGTAAGTAGAGGAGACACACGCACGGTCATTCCCACTTTCCCCACAGATGATCCGGGTATTTCAGCCACGAGCCAAAAGGCAAAGAGCTTTTGACCGTGGCCTAACCTGGAGCCTGGGTCAGTGCCGTGAGGAGCGTCTGCATTGTTTGCATTTGTATCAAATCTACTGCTAATCCACTCTTTAGGAAATTTTTAAGTTTCACACACTGTGGATTTTGAAGATTAAAGGCTCAAAATATGTTGCCTGGATACCATTGGTTAGATAAGATTTCTGAAGAGAAGATTATGCAAAGAATTACCAGATGCAATGAAATAGCTCAGGAAATGCTTTTGCATTGCTTGCGCCATTAAATTTGTCCCTGATGTTTCTCTTTTAATCTACAGAACTATTTCTTTTTTAAAAAAGCCAACTTTAAAAGGAAAACAAATGAAAGCACAACAAACAGAACAAAAATGTTCTAATTGGTCTGAACATTTTCAAAAGTTTTGTTGAATTATGCAGGCTGCAAGCCAAGTGTTTCCTGGATATCAGAAGGTATCAGGTCTACAGCTTGCTGGTAATTTCTAATGTAATAGTGACCCAAGTAAAATATGACTGCATATTTTTAACAGAACACAACGTCAGTTGACAATTCTATTTCTTAAAAAAATTAGAAGATTTTGTCTTCATTGGAATAAGGACAAAAATAAGCAAGACGACACTAAAAGCTATTTCCGAAGGCAGGAAGAACATCAGATGTATAAACTGCATATACCAGTTTGTATAAATCAGCTGTAGAAAGTTTGTTCCGTTCCTCATTTCCATCAGGACGGCCTAGCACAAGTCTTGTATCATACATTTAGGTTGTATGTGATAGTATTATTTTTTTTCTTTTAACTGCCTCTGTTAGACAACAGTCAGACCAGACAGTCATTTTTCGAATAAACTTTAAATAGATCAGTCAGCTCAGTCACACTATTTGGTTACTGAAGCAAAGATGCCAACTACATTCATCTACGAAACAAAAACTCAAAACCCTGAAGCCTTCTATCCAGCACTTACTCGATTCAGTCTGATCAGGTCATTCTGGCAGCTCAGCGGTGGACACAGTCCCCTTTCCATAACAGCATTAGGATGTTTCCTCTTCCACAGGAAAATAATTTGCTGGTTTGTACAAGTCTTGCCATTTGTTTTATCAGGGGGACTCCAACAATACCAGCACAACAGTCCCAAGCTGTCTTTGGCCTGCAAAGGTATCATTGCCTGAATCTAGATTTCTTATTCCAGTTAAGATGTGTCTGTAAACAAATGTGATTTTAAATGCTGACAAGTCAACAAGTTCACCCTTAAGATGAAACTGAAGTACAGAAGGATGTGTAGAATAAACAGCCATACCGAAAACCTTCCTTGAAACTTTTGCAGCCAAGACATGAAAGTCTTCCAGAAAACTTCTCAGGTTTTTGATATAAGGCAAATATGAAGACCAAAACACATTCCTTAGAATGAAGCACATGCGAAATGTTGGCTTTCAGCAGTCTAATTCTTGAGATCTTTGGGATTGTTCTTCATGATAACAAACTTCACTACAGTCATCTTGATGAATCTTCACCTCAAGACAGATGGACAACGTGCATTACAAGGAGGCCAACTGGATAATTTGAGTCACAAAAAAGACTGTTAGTAAACAGAAACTATGAAGTAACCCTTATGAAAAATTCACCTTGGGATATTAGATTATTGAGGTACCCACAGTACAAAAAGGTTATGGCAGAGCTAGAGGAGCCATTAGGTGGTAATATGACAAAAGTGCTAAATTTTATCAGCATTAAATTGCCAAAGTGCTAAATTTTATCAGCATTTAACACGCAGTGAATCTATCCAGATAAGGTTCTTCTCTCTGAACTTACATCTCATTAGCATGAACAGAAAGCAGGAAAGAGGGAGAAACAAGCATGTCCAAGTAATAAAGGCAAAACATGACCTCCATGCAACACACGACTCCTGGATTTCTTTGTCCCTCAATCACATTTACAACTGCATTTTGTCATCCACTAAGACCTATAAATTTGCACAGCACAGCTGTGATTTTGAAAATCTGTGGCCACTACAGACACTTCGACTTTGTGATTACTGTTCATCATGCCCATCTGGCCTCAGACTGCTGACAAAATGTTGCCTGTAATGCAGCCTGCAGGAATTGGGCCATTTCAACAGATCGCTTGATACTCTCTTACTATTACCAGCTCACACAAAAACACTTAGGAGTATATATGCAATAGTAATGGAAGACCCCAAAATCCCACACATTTTCATTTGCACCCAAGGCATGAGTAGAATCACTTGCTGCTTCAGAAAGGAAGACTGTGACAACAAATGAATAAAACATTAAATACACAGCAGGTAATCAAATGACTAAAGCAGTTTAGAAGAGCATTATTATTATTATTGTTATTATTATTATTATTTTGGGCAGGTGGTACTGAAGTAGTCTATCTGCTCCTAAACTTCTGTCTCTCAGTTGGAAACATAACACGCAGTTCTTGTGCCGCAAGGCTGAATCAAACTACATTTTAAATTCTATACCCAAGTAAAAAATTTCCTACTAAACTTTATGGGCAAAAGAAAAGAATACTGCTATTGTATTAATTTTCATATTTCCAGTTCTGTCTCAAAAAAGAAATACTAAAAAGCCTATGATCTGTCAACCCATTCCAGATGTAAGTGGTTCATGTTCAAGTTACCCAGCACTTGCAATAGGACTGCTCTCTGGGTTTTTTTATATGAAACTACTGATCAACGCATCAAAAAGAGCTCAGTCACTCACCTTTTGGGAGGGCAGAACATAATGTTATCAGGGGTCCTACCTTTTTGTACATGAAAGGCCCTGGCAGGAAAACCCAGCAAGTCTGTAATTTTTTTTTTTTTCCAACACTTGAAAGACTTTAAGTGCTAGAGGGTGCACTTTCAAAACCCTTGCATAACCTGTTACGCTCTGACAACAGGGCTTTTCTGTGCTCTGAATAATCCAGCAAGAAGTGCAGGCAGCAGACGGGCTACAACCAGCACTGGAGGAGGAACCGCACATCTGGCTGCCTCCTGGGTTCAAAAAGACAGGAAAAAAGCTGCACATCTGCAACTGGCAGGAAAAAGGGCATCAGAATCAAAACCCCACTGGGGCCCTATCCAAAAAAAAGGCAGAAAAAAATAAAAAAGCCCTTTCTGTCTGACACAGCCCACTGAGCTGCCTCTAAGCCAGTACATTGTATTTGACTACAAGTAAAACTCTCCTTCGCCTAAGACCTGGGGTTTGGTACTGTTCCACACGCCTCCTGTGCTCACTGGGATGATATTTTTGCATTAGCTGTCCCATCTTTAATAAACACCTTCTCCTCCCTACTAACGTCACCAGCACTTCAGCAAGCCCTTGCTATGGCTCAGCGCATACAGAGAGGCCACTCCTAAAACTGGATTCAATGATCATTTCCCTCCAGAAGTACAAAACAGGTAAAATCCCCCAGGGAGGAGAAAGAAAACCAAAACACACACACCAGAACCCCGAGACAAGTCAGAAAAGTATCATAAATGAGCAGCTCCTGCAACACAGGTATTTATCCACAAGGAAACCAAACGAGCTATTAATTTGTGAAGGTCACTGAACAACCATCAGATAACAGGATTCAGCCACTGCTGACATGGACTGCATTTCAAACGCCAGTGGAAGGCTTTATTTTTGTATTCTTCATTTCATGCCCAAACCACCAAACGCTCTCCAGGTTGCTGGCGTGCTGAGAACAGAACAGGGGACACATTTCAGGTGACAGGACACGAGGTCTGCAGTACATTAAAGGGAAAATCTAAAGATTGTACCATAACATACCATTTCTCGAGGTAAAATGCTTCATCTTCTGGGGCTGTCAAATTCACACTGTTCGCAAGCACAGACACTCAAGAACCTTTTAGTTGGAATCCTCTGCTCAACCAAGCTTTGCATTCACCCTCATAAATCTTCTGGGAATGAGGATGGAGCAATGCACCATCCTCCTAACACCCAAATTTCTTTTTTTGACAGACCCTCCCAAAACAGCTGCAGTCTCTGGCACAGTAGGATTCCCATGACGAAAAAAACTAATTGCCAGTTGTAAGTAAAATTTGTAAGATGGCTTAATGTAGACAGACGTGTAAGTGGAATAGAGCTGTGAGTTTTACCTTGTTCAGTGCCCAAGAGTGCATTTGAAGAGTGTATTTACCTGCTGTGGCTGCAGAAATTCCTGGGAGCAGGGATTTGAGTGCTTATTTCCAAGTTTCTCTCATTAGCATTTTTGCACAGAAAAGGGCTGTTTTCAGGAGATGCAGTTTTCAAACCATGACTTTGTAATCGCTAAAAAGGGAAAAGAGGGGAGGAAAAAACAACCCAGAGACAATTCCACCAGCAGCATTCGGTCTGCCCTGTAAAGAGCCCACGTGCTTTCAACAGAAAAGGCAGCATCTGGTTCTTCTGCAAAGTCCCAGGTGCCGCAAGCAGAGATGGGCTGAGCGCATCAGCCAAGAGCGAAGGAGAAGAGCGGCTCTGCCTCCTGGTTTGCAGGCTCTGCACTACCTGTGGCCTTACCTGCTCCCATAAAAGCCGCAGCTGGAGCGCCGGCTGCTACATGGGCTCCTGCAGTCTGTAGCTTCCAAGGGCAAAGCCATAAAATGAGAATCAAAAAATTAAAATAGAAGCTGTGGAGCTAACACAGTGTTGGCACATACTGCTTCACTCGTGCATACGCTGTGTTCCTTCCCCCTCTCCCACGCTGGTTGTGTTTATTTAGACCATGCACGCTTTTGAAGCCTCCCTATATTTGGATGCCAACACCCTGGCCTGCACCAGGTTTTTTAGGCACGTACCATAACCCAGCCAGGACAGGCCATGCTGCCAAACAGGGTCAGAAGTCAGGCAGCAGATAAGCTAGTGAGTGTCTCCAAAGGGCTTACTCGTTAATTAAGGGATGTTACTAAACAACAAAAACAAACTAGTCCAAGCCAGTGAGAGCTTGCAAATAAACAAGTAGCATGGTTTGTTCAGAAGCCTAAAGATTATTATACAGAACTGGCTGAGAAGATGGGAAGAGGTTGGCATAGACGATGCTAGAATGAAGGCAGTGGGAAGCCTTGATTTAAAGAAACACCACATTTTAATCCTACTTTGCATTTTTTTCTTTCAAGTTTCTTTTCTTTCAAGTTTCTTTCTTTAAGAAGGAAATTTATCTAACAGTGAGCATTAAATTTTCAAAACATGCAGATACATACTGTGACATTATATTCGGTGCATTTCTCCTTGTAAGAAGATAAACAGATATAGGATAAATAGTCTAATTATTAAAATTCATTATCTGTGTCACTCTTTGCTTGGATGGCAATGAGGATCCAGTGACAAATGGAAAAGCGGGGCTTTACGTAGCGCAGCCACCCTAAACGTGACACGCTCTCAGCATCTGATTAATGTATGCTTTCTAAGCCAGCAACCGCCACTACTTCAGCAGTCACAGAATCACAGAATCACAGAATAGTAGGGGTTGGAAGGGGACCTCTGTGGGTCATCTAGTCCAACCCCCCTGCCGAAGCAGGGTCACCTACAGTAGGCTGCACAGGATCTTGTCCAGGCGGGTCTTGAATATCTCCAGAGAAGGAGACTCCACAACCTCCCTGGGCAGCCTGTTCCAGTGCTCCGTCACCCTCAGAGGGAAGAAGTTCTTCCTCATGTTCAGACGGAACTTCCTGTGCCTCAGTTTGTGCCCATTGCCCCTTGTCCTGTCACTGGGCACCACTGAAAAGAGCTTGGCCCCATCCTCCTGACACCCACCCTTCAGATATTTGTAAGCATTTATTAGGTCCCCTCGCAGCCTTCTCTTCTTCAGGCTGAACAAGCCCAGCTCCCTCAACCTCTCCTCGTAGGGGAGATGCTCCAGTCCCCTCATCATCCTCGTAGCCCTCCGGTGGACTCTCTCCAGTAGCTCTTCATCTTTCTTGAACTGGGGAGCCCAGAACTGGACACAGTACTCCAGATGAGGCCTCACCAGGGCAGTGTAGAGGGGAAGGAGAACCTCCCTCGTCCTGCTGGCCACACTCTTCTTGATGCACCCCAGGATCCCATTGGCTTTCTTGGCAGCCAGGGCACACTGCTGGCTCATGGTTAACCTGTCGTCCACCAGGACACCCAGGTCCCTCTCCGCAGAGCTGCTCTCCAGCAGGTCCACCCCAAGCCTGTACTGGTGCATGAGGTTGTTCCTCCCCAGGTGCAGGACCCTGCATTTGGCTTTGTTGAACCTCATCAGGTTCCTCTCTGCCCAGCTTTCCAGCCTATCCAGGTCACGCTGAATGGCAGCACAGCCTTCTGGTGTATCTACCACACCTCCCAGTTTGGTGTCGTCAGCAAACTTGCTGAGGGTACATTCTAACTCTTCATCCAGGTCGTTGATGAAGAAGTTAAACACGGCTGGGCCCAGTACTGACCCCTGGGGGACACCACTTGTTACCAGCCTCCAACTAGACTCAGAGCCGCTGATGACAACCCTCTGAGTTCTGCCATTCAGCCAGTTCTCTATCCACTTCACCGACCACTCATCCAGCCCACACTTCCTCAGCTTCCCTAGGAGGATATCATGGGAGACTGTGTCGAAAGCCTTGCTGAAGTCGAGGTAGACAACATCCACGGCTCTCCCTTTGTCTACCCAGCCAGTCATGTCATTGTAGAAAGCTATCAGATTGGTCAGGCATGATTTCCCCTTGGTGAATCCATGCTGACTACTCCTGATAACCTTCTTCCACTTGCTTGATGATGGCCTCCAGGATAAGCTGCTCCATCACCTTTCCCGGGATGGAGGTGAGGCTGACCGGCCTGTAGTTCCCTGGGTCCTCCTTCTTGCCCTTTTTGAAGATTGGAGTGACATTGGCCTTTCTCCAGTCCTCGGGCACCTCTCCTGTCCTCCAGGACCTCTCAAAGATGATGGAGAGTGGCTCAGCAATGACATCCACCAGCTCCCTCAGCACTCGTGGGTGCATTCCATCGGGGCCCATGGATTTGTGGACATCCAGATCACTTAAGCGATCCCTCACACAGTCCTCCTCGACCAAGGGAAAGTCGTCCTCTTTGTAGGCTTCTTCTCTTACCTCCGGGGCCTGAGATTCCTGAGGGCCAGTCTTAGCACTGAAGACTGAAGCAAAGAAGGCATTCAGTAGCTCTGCCTTCTCCGCATCCTCCGTCACCAGGACACCCACCTCATTCAGCAGCGGCCCCACGTTGTCCCTAGCCTTCCTTTTGCTGCTGATGTAGTTGAAGAAGCCCTTCTTGTTGTTTTTGACATCCCTTGCCAGCTTCAATTCCAGGTGAGCCTTGGCCTTCCTCGTCGCATCCCTGCATGCTCTCACCACGTTTCTGTACTCTTCCCAAGTGGCCAGTCCCTCTTTCCACATTCCATGGATCTTTCTCTTCTGCCTGATCCAACCTCGAGCTGACTGACGCAAGTAACTCACGAGATGAAGGAGGCTGGACGCTTGTCTGTGCTTGGGCTAGAAGGAAGAACCCTCCCCCCTCTCCTGAAGTGTCCCTACATAACAGACAGGATGCTCTGGGCTTGGGGACTGAAGAGCACGCGAGTAATGGACAGGATCCAGGACAAGCCAGCCATGCAAAGCTGACCCAACCACCCACCTGCATTCGAACCAGTGCCACCGGAAAAGCACGTAAGGTATTAGTAATTGGAGATTCCCTACTGAGAGGCACCGAAGCACCCATTTGCCGTCCAGATGGTTTCTCTAGAGAAGTCTGCTGCCTACCAGGAGCTCACATCCGTGGCGTCACTGAGAGGCTGCCGAGCCTGGTGAACCCTACAGATTATCATCCGCTCCTACTGTTCCGTGTAGGGTCTGACGAGGCAACTTGGAACCCTCCAAAGAGACCCTCGGAGCAACGTTAAAAGAATCAGGAGCAGAGGTGGTGGTCTCCTCTATCCTCCCAGTCAGAGGAATGGGTCCAGGAAGGAGGAGGCGAATTGAACAGGTGAATGCCTGGCCGCGTAGCTGGTGCCATGCTCAAGGTTTTGCCTTCTGTGATCATGGATCTACCTTTGAGAAGCCGGGTCTGTTGGCAGCTGATGGGATTCACCTGACCAAGCGGGGCAAGAGGGGCTTCGCCAACGAGCTGGCCAGACTCACAAGGAGGGCTTTAAACTAGACTCGGCGGGGGAAGGGGATGGAGTTTTGAGCAACAGAGAAGAGCCAGGGGCTGCTGATGCGTTAGGAACCAACAGGGGAACACCTGAGAAATGCCGCAAAGGAACTGGGGCGCGATCCTCCAAAAAGGTGATGCGGTCGACAGCCCAACTGAAGCATCTCAACGCCAACGCGCGCAGCACGGGTAACAAACGTGGCTGAGTGAGGACCTTCTGGTCGAGCTGAAGCGCGAGAAGGAAACGCATAGGCAGTGGAAGCGGGGACAGGCAGCCTGGGAAGAATGTAAGGATGCTGCCCGGGTGCGTGGGGATGGGATGAGGAAAGCTAAGGCACAGCCGGAGCTGAATTTGGCAAGGGGTGTGAAGAATCGTAGGAAGGGCTTCTACTGGGGCGTTGGTCAGAAAAGGAAGACTAAAGACACACACCACACTACGCACACACACCACACCACACCCCCCCCCCTCCGATAAATAAGACTGGAGATCTACAGACAGACGATTTTTTTCCTCCGTTTTCACTGGTAATCACTGTTCCCACATCCATGATCTGGATGATGGGTAGACAGACCGTACCCTCAGCGAGTTTGCTGATGATACAGAACTGGGAGGAGTGGCTGATACCCCAGGGGGTTGTGCTGCCATCCAGAGGGACCTCGACGGGCTGGAGAAATGGGCAGGCAGGAGCCTCGTGCAGTTCAACAAGGGGAAGTGCAAAGTCCCGCGCCTGGGGAGGAACAACCCCATGCACCAGTATATGCTGGAGGCCGACTGGCTGGAAAGCAGCTTTGCAGAAAAGGACGTGGGGGGCTCCTGGTGGACACCAAGTTGAACGCGAGCCGACAACGTGCCCTTGCCGCAAAGAAGGCTAAGGCTATCCTTAGCCCGATATAGAGGAAAGCAGGGTTTATGTATGTTACACTACAGTTGTGTAGAGCAATCGAATTGCTCGCTCTCCCCGGGGGTGCAGGGCACCACAGACCACCCTCGGGCAGCTTTGGGGGCTCTGCCTATTTTTCTAAAAGCCTCCTACCCAGCTTAGCGCAAGTCCTATCTTGATCTGCCCTCCAGCCCTCAAGCCACCAGTGCTGAACACACGCTTTGTATTTTATTTTCTCCCGGGAGGCGTGCAGCTTAGAAACGGCTGCAATTGAAGTGGGGCTTTCAGGGAACAATTTAGAGCACCTTCTGTTGGCTCTGCGAAATGTTCTGAAAAGTTAAGGCCTGCCCTGCCCTGGCAAAAGCAGTCATGTGACTGGAGGGAGCAGCGCCAAAAAGCCACAAGCACGTTTGGGGTGGACTTGCTGCGGTAATAAATAACAGTAAGCAGTACTTCTAGCTACACCAGCCTCTTGTGAGACCTCGTTGCCCGCCCACAGGGTCGCAGCACTACACGGCGCAGATCCCTCCGCGGACTCGGCCAACGTCTTCTCCCTCCGCCCCCGGGTCGGATCCCTCCGCGCCCCGAGAGCACGCAAACTCCCTGAGCCCCGGCAAGCACCAGGTCGACGAGGGCGGCCTCGCCAGGGGGGCGGGGACAAGCGAAAACGACAGACGAGACAGCCCATCGAGACGCAGGATCGGCCGGCGGCGATCTGGCGGCCCAATGGGCGCCGCGGAGGGCCTGGCCGAGTGGAGGAAGCGCGGGGGCGACAAGGGGCGTTGTCGTGGCTGACGAGATTATTGGGGCGCCGCCACTGTCTTCGGGAAGGCGCTTCCCCGCCAACGTCATCTACGAGGACGAGGAGGTAGCCGCGGCTTTGCTCTGTGCGCGGTCCCCCTTCCCTTCCCTTCCCTTCCCTTCCCTTCCCTTCCCTTCCCTTCCCTTCCCTTCCCTTCCCTTCCCTTCCCTTCCCTTCCCTTCCCTTCCCTTCCCTTCCCTTCCCTTCCCTTCCCTTCCCCGCGCTCGCAGGCACCCTGAGCCGAGGGCCCGTTGCGCGGTGCCCGGGAGCGCGGCAGGGTGGGTGGAGGGACGGAGGACGGGCGGGGCCTCTCTGGGTTGTGGCGCTCTCTACTGCACCATCCCTAAAACATCGCGCTTCTTCGGTGCCCCCCCCCCGGCTGCCGCGGCGCGTACTGGGTTGCTGGTGCTGTCCGGCTCGCCTCGGTTCCCAGCCCCACCGTGGCGCGTGCGCGCGTGCGCAGAGGAGGGCCTCTGACGGTAACGCTCTTGGTGGCAGCCGCAGACGTTTGCCGCGTGATATCCCTTTGGCACTGCAAGTCGTGCAAAGTTTGCTGCCGAGGGATGGGAGCGGTCCTGCCTCGTGTAGGATGATAGTCTTGAAACCGTAGATTAAGCACACGCAGTCAGTGTCCTCGGGGATTCGGCTGGGGGGGGGGTGGGGATGTGGGGGTGTGTGTAAACAGTGGACGTCTGAGTAGCAACCGTAAGGAGTTAGTTCTGCATAGGAGAAATGCAGGTCCTGATGTGCCTCGTAATAGCGTTATAGAGATTTCACAGCTCTGCTGTGCAAGGCTTTGGTTCTGAAGCCCCGAACTGGATTATTAAAGCAAAGAATTACAGCTTTTCTTATTTTTCGTAAAAAACAAACAAAAAAAAACAAATCTAGAAACCGGTCATCCTGCAGGCTGCAAAAGCTTCCCAGGTCTCGTTGCTGTGGTGAGGTGGGGCCGTGATAACAGCATGCTTGCAAGGTTCACGGATGCTGGTGCACCACGACGTGCTAGGAACTCGAGCGAGCTGCTCAGACTTGGGGGGGGGGGGGAAGCAGCCCTTACCTACACGATGGTAACTTTAAGTTAGTATCCCGTATCATTTTGTTATTAAACTGCTGACAGTTAACAGTTAGGGATGTCTTCTGCTCTTGAAGGTAGGGTTTATGTGCAATGTAGAAGACAGACTGGTACGCTGCACTTGCAGGCTTCCTGTGATTATGCTTTTGCTCAGTACTGGAGTTCCCTGTAGCATGGAAAACGAATGGCCGCTGATCTTCCACTTCACCGAATTCTTTGCTGATTCAGTTAAGCCCTTTGTCTCCTGCCTCTGCGTGGACCACATCGAATGGAAAAAGTGCTTAGGAAATGGTCAACCCAAATCAAAACATACTGGAGGTCGCTAATGTGAAGTCCTGGCCCGTCTCCTTGCCCCCATCATCTTGCATGCTGAATCCCGCTTCTGGAGGGGGCTCTGTAAATACGTTGTATTTTGTGTATAGAAAGTATTGATATCACGTAAGAAAAGTCAACGTTTCGGCTTGCGTTTGGGGTATCCGGTAACCTGCTTCTGCACGAGTTCAGTGGGGCATATTGATTTGCTTAAGCTATTGCCTTTCTCTGAAGCCAATTACGTTGTAACTGTTTGCTCTTCCTCCAGTGCCTTGCGTTCCGCGATCTTTCACCCCAAGCTCCGACGCTTTTCCTAGTCATGCCTAAGGAGCCAATTATCAGGTTATCTGAAGCAGAAGGTTCTGGTGAATCTGTAAGTACTGGGGAAGCTTTCTGTATGCTAAACTGTACCTGTAATTAGTTCCTAATTTACTAGACTCTTTCCCTCTTGATAGGGCGCGGTAGGCTATTTTGGGTTTTCTGGCGCTGTAACCTTTTGCCTCTAGCTTGTAACGGAACTGAGCTTTTTGACTAAAAGTAGGGATATAAAGCACTGCTCATCCCTGGGTATGTACTTCTGGTGCAAAATGCGGTGTCGCTTTGGAGCGCAGTCTGATGCCTGTTGTCATGGTTGAGAGAGAGAGGAAAATGTCGGTTGCAGGCGGACAGACGGTAGTTTGAAGCGCAGTGGCTGAATTGCTAGGAATTGGCTAACTGGTTTCTCTGGGTGGTTCTCTGCTCTCCTTCCTTCCCTTCCTGCCCTCTCCCCTCTTTGTGTGTGGCTTTTTATTTTATTTGTTTACGGTTTTGTACTTCCTTTCTCCAGCTTCTTGGGCATTTAATGCCCGCTGGGAAGAAGCGTGCTGCTCACCTGGGCCTGACACATGGATTCCGGATGGTTGTGGATGAAGGGCCCGAGGGTGGGCAGCCTGTCTGTCGTGTACATCTACATATTCTGGGTGGCCGTCAGTTGGGCTGGCCGCCTGGCTAAGATTTTTGCACCGCAAGAGTTGCCCCACGTGTACGAACCGCCACTGAATGGATTTCGTCTGTTGCACGTCAATCTAGCTACTGTGATTCTGAATCACAGAATCACAGAATAGTAGGGGTTGGAAGGGACCTCTGTGGGTCATCTAGTCCAACGCTCCTGCCGAAGCAGGGTCACCTACAGCAAGCTGCACAGGACCTTGTCCAGGCGGGTCTTGAATATCTCCAGAGAAGGAGACTCCACAACCTCCCTGGGCAGCCTGTTCCAGTGCTCCGTCACCCTCAGAGGGAAGAAGTTCTTCCTCATGTTCAGACGGAACTTCCTGTGCCTCAGTTTGTGCCCATTGCCCCTTGTCCTGTCACTGGGCACCACTGAAAAGAGCTTGGCCCCATCCTCCTGACACCCACCCTTCAGATATTTGTAAGCATTTATTAGGTCCCCTCGCAGCCTTCTCTTCTTCAGGCTGAACAAGCCCAGCTCCCTCAACCTCTCCTCGTAGGGGAGATGCTCCAGTCCCCTCATCATCCTCGTAGCCCTCCGGTGGACTCTCTCCAGTAGCTCTTCATCTTTCTTGAACTGGGGAGCCCAGAACTGGACACAGTACTCCAGATGAGGCCTCACCAGGGCAGTGTAGAGGGGAAGGAGAACCTCCCTCGTCCTGCTGGCCACACTCTTCTTGATGCACCCCAGGATCCCATTGGCTTTCTTGGCAGCCAGGGCACACTGCTGGCTCATGGTTAACCTGTCGTCCACCAGGACACCCAGGTCCCTCTCCGCAGAGCTGCTCTCCAGCAGGTCCACCCCAAGCCTGTACTGGTGCATGAGGTTGTTCCTCCCCAGGTGCAGGACCCTGCATTTGCCTTTGTTGAACCTCATCAGGTTCCTCTCTGCCCAGCTTTCCAGCCTATCCAGGTCACGCTGAATGGCAGCACAGCCTTCTGGTGTATCTACCACACCTCCCAGTTTGGTGTCGTCAGCAAACTTGCTGAGGGTACATTCTAACTCTTCATCCAGGTCGTTGATGAAGAAGTTAAACACGGCTGGGCCCAGTACTGACCCCTGGGGGACACCACTTGTTACCAGCCTCCAACTAGACTCAGAGCCGCTGATGACAACCCTCTGAGTTCTGCCATTCAGCCAGTTCTCTATCCACTTCACCGACCACTCATCCAGCCCACACTTCCTCAGCTTCCCTAGGAGGATATCATGGGAGACTGTGTCGAAAGCCTTGCTGAAGTCGAGGTAGACAACATCCACGGCTCTCCCTTTGTCTACCCAGCCAGTCATGTCATTGTAGAAAGCTATCAGATTGGTCAGGCATGATTTCCCCTTGGTGAATCCATGCTGACTACTCCTGATAACCTTCTTCCACTTGCTTGATGATGGCCTCCAGGATAAGCTGCTCCATCACCTTTCCCGGGATGGAGGTGAGGCTGACCGGCCTGTAGTTCCCTGGGTCCTCCTTCTTGCCCTTTTTGAAGATTGGAGTGACATTGGCCTTTCTCCAGTCCTCGGGCACCTCTCCTGTCCTCCAGGACCTCTCAAAGATGATGGAGAGTGGCTCAGCAATGACATCCACCAGCTCCCTCAGCACTCGTGGGTGCATTCCATCGGGGCCCATGGATTTGTGGACATCCAGATCACTTAAGCGATCCCTCACACAGTCCTCCTCGACCAAGGGAAAGTCGTCCTCTTTGTAGGCTTCTTCTCTTACCTCCGGGGCCTGAGATTCCTGAGGGCCAGTCTTAGCACTGAAGACTGAAGCAAAGAAGGCATTCAGTAGCTCTGCCTTCTCCGCATCCTCCGTCACCAGGACACCCACCTCATTCAGCAGCGGCCCCACGTTGTCCCTAGCCTTCCTTTTGCTGCTGATGTAGTTGAAGAAGCCCTTCTTGTTGTTTTTGACATCCCTTGCCAGCTTCAATTCCAGGTGAGCCTTGGCCTTCCTCGTCGCATCCCTGCATGCTCTCACCACGTTTCTGTACTCTTCCCAAGTGGCCAGTCCCTCTTTCCACATTCCATGGATCTTTCTCTTCTGCCTGATCCAACCTCGAGCTGACTGACGCAAGTAACTCACGAGATGAAGGAGGCTGGACGCTTGTCTGTGCTTGGGCTAGAAGGAAGAACCCTCCCCCCTCTCCTGAAGTGTCCCTACATAACAGACAGGATGCTCTGGGCTTGGGGACTGAAGAGCACGCGAGTAATGGACAGGATCCAGGACAAGCCAGCCATGCAAAGCTGACCCAACCACCCACCTGCATTCGAACCAGTGCCACCGGAAAAGCACGTAAGGTATTAGTAATTGGAGATTCCCTACTGAGAGGCACCGAAGCACCCATTTGCCGTCCAGATGGTTTCTCTAGAGAAGTCTGCTGCCTACCAGGAGCTCACATCCGTGGCGTCACTGAGAGGCTGCCGAGCCTGGTGAACCCTACAGATTATCATCCGCTCCTACTGTTCCGTGTAGGGTGTGACGAGGCAACTTGGAACCCTCCAAAGAGACCCTCGGAGCAACGTTAAAAGAATCAGGAGCAGAGGTGGTGGTCTCCTCTATCCTCCCAGTCAGAGGAATGGGTCCAGGAAGGAGGAGGCGAATTGAACAGGTGAATGCCTGGCCGCGTAGCTGGTGCCATGCTCAAGGTTTTGCCTTCTGTGATCATGGATCTACCTTTGAGAAGCCGGGTCTGTTGGCAGCTGATGGGATTCACCTGACCAAGCGGGGCAAGAGGGGCTTCGCCAACGAGCTGGCCAGACTCACAAGGAGGGCTTTAAACTAGACTCGGCGGGGGAAGGGGATGGAGTTTTGAGCAACAGAGAAGAGCCAGGGGCTGCTGATGCGTTAGGAACCAACAGGGGAACACCTGAGAAATGCCGCAAAGGAACTGGGGCGCGATCCTCCAAAAAGGTGATGCGGTCGACAGCCCAACTGAAGCATCTCAACGCCAACGCGCGCAGCACGGGTAACAAACGTGGCTGAGTGAGGACCTTCTGGTCGAGCTGAAGCGCGAGAAGGAAACGCATAGGCAGTGGAAGCGGGGACAGGCAGCCTGGGAAGAATGTAAGGATGCTGCCCGGGTGCGTGGGGATGGGATGAGGAAAGCTAAGGCACAGCCGGAGCTGAATTTGGCAAGGGGTGTGAAGAATCGTAGGAAGGGCTTCTACTGGGGCGTTGGTCAGAAAAGGAAGACTAAAGACACACACCACACTACGCACACACACCACACCCCCCCCCCTCCGATAAATAAGACTGGAGATCTACAGACAGACGATTTTTTTCCTCCGTTTTCACTGGCAATCACTGTTCCCACATCCATGATCTGGATGATGGGTAGACAGACCGTACCCTCAGCGAGTTTGCTGATGATACAGAACTGGGAGGAGTGGCTGATACCCCAGGGGGTTGTGCTGCCATCCAGAGGGACCTCGACGGGCTGGAGAAATGGGCAGGCAGGAGCCTCGTGCAGTTCAACAAGGGGAAGTGCAAAGTCCCGCGCCTGGGGAGGAACAACCCCATGCACCAGTATATGCTGGAGGCCGACTGGCTGGAAAGCAGCTTTGCAGAAAAGGACGTGGGGGGCTCCTGGTGGACACCAAGTTGAACGCGAGCCGACAACGTGCCCTTGCCGCAAAGAAGGCTAAGGCTATCCTTAGCCCGATATAGAGGAAAGCAGGGTTTATGTATGTTACACTACAGTTGTGTAGAGCAATCGAATTGCTCGCTCTCCCCGGGGGTGCAGGGCACCACAGACCACCCTCGGGCAGCTTTGGGGGCTCTGCCTATTTTTCTAAAAGCCTCCTACCCAGCTTAGCGCAAGTCCTATCTTGATCTGCCCTCCAGCCCTCAAGCCACCAGTGCTGAACACACGCTTTGTATTTTATTTTCTCCCGGGAGGCGTGCAGCTTAGAAACGGCTGCAATTGAAGTGGGGCTTTCAGGGAACAATTTAGAGCACCTTCTGTTGGCTCTGCGAAATGTTCTGAAAAGTTAAGGCCTGCCCTGCCCTGGCAAAAGCAGTCATGTGACTGGAGGGAGCAGCGCCAAAAAGCCACAAGCACGTTTGGGGTGGACTTGCTGCGGTAATAAATAACAGTAAGCAGTACTTCTAGCTACACCAGCCTCTTGTGAGACCTCGTTGCCCGCCCACAGGGTCGCAGCACTACACGGCGCAGATCCCTCCGCGGACTCGGCCAACGTCTTCTCCCTCCGCCCCCGGGTCGGATCCCTCCGCGCCCCGAGAGCACGCAAACTCCCTGAGCCCCGGCAAGCACCAGGTCGACGAGGGCGGCCCCGCCAGGGGGGCGGGGACAAGCGAAAACGACAGACGAGACAGCCCATCGAGACGCAGGATCGGCCGGCGGCGATCTGGCGGCCCAATGGGCGCCGCGGAGGGCCTGGCCGAGTGGAGGAAGCGCGGGGGCGACAAGGGGCGTTGTCGTGGCTGACGAGATTATTGGGGCGCCGCCACTGTCTTCGGGAAGGCGCTTCCCCGCCAACGTCATCTACGAGGACGAGGAGGTAGCCGCGGCTTTGCTCTGTGCGCGGTCCCCCTTCCCTTCCCTTCCCTTCCCTTCCCTTCCCTTCCCTTCCCTTCCCTTCCCTTCCCTTCCCTTCCCTTCCCTTCCCTTCCCTTCCCTTCCCTTCCCTTCCCCGCGCTCGCAGGCACCCTGAGCCGAGGGCCCGTTGCGCGGTGCCCGGGAGCGCGGCAGGGTGGGTGGAGGGACGGAGGACGGGCGGGGCCTCTCTGGGTTGTGGCGCTCTCTACTGCACCATCCCTAAAACATCGCGCTTCTTCGGTGCCCCCCCCCCGGCTGCCGCGGCGCGTACTGGGTTGCTGGTGCTGTCCGGCTCGCCTCGGTTCCCAGCCCCACCGTGGCGCGTGCGCGCGTGCGCAGAGGAGGGCCTCTGACGGTAACGCTCTTGGTGGCAGCCGCAGACGTTTGCCGCGTGATATCCCTTTGGCACTGCAAGTCGTGCAAAGTTTGCTGCCGAGGGATGGGAGCGGTCCTGCCTCGTGTAGGATGATAGTCTTGAAACCGTAGATTAAGCACACGCAGTCAGTGTCCTCGGGGATTCGGCTGGGGGGGGGGTGGGGATGTGGGGGTGTGTGTAAACAGTGGACGTCTGAGTAGCAACCGTAAGGAGTTAGTTCTGCATAGGAGAAATGCAGGTCCTGATGTGCCTCGTAATAGCGTTATAGAGATTTCACAGCTCTGCTGTGCAAGGCTTTGGTTCTGAAGCCCCGAACTGGATTATTAAAGCAAAGAATTACAGCTTTTCTTATTTTTCATAAAAAACAAACAAAAAAAAACAAATCTAGAAACCGGTCATCCTGCAGGCTGCAAAAGCTTCCCAGGTCTCGTTGCTGTGGTGAGGTGGGGCCGTGATAACAGCATGCTTGCAAGGTTCACGGATGCTGGTGCACCACGACGTGCTAGGAACTCGAGCGAGCTGCTCAGACTTGGGGGGGGGGGGGAAGCAGCCCTTACCTACACGATGGTAACTTTAAGTTAGTATCCCGTATCATTTTGTTATTAAACTGCTGACAGTTAACAGTTAGGGATGTCTTCTGCTCTTGAAGGTAGGGTTTATGTGCAATGTAGAAGACAGACTGGTACGCTGCACTTGCAGGCTTCCTGTGATTATGCTTTTGCTCAGTACTGGAGTTCCCTGTAGCATGGAAAACGAATGGCCGCTGATCTTCCACTTCGCCGAATTCTTTGCTGATTCAGTTAAGCCCTTTGTCTCCTGCCTCTGCGTGGACCACATCGAATGGAAAAAGTGCTTAGGAAATGGTCAACCCAAATCAAAACATACTGGAGGTCGCTAATGTGAAGTCCTGGCCCGTCTCCTTGCCCCCATCATCTTGCATGCTGAATCCCGCTTCTGGAGGGGGCTCTGTAAATACGTTGTATTTTGTGTATAGAAAGTATTGATATCACGTAAGAAAAGCGTTTGGGGTATCCGGTAACCTGCTTCTGCACGAGTTCAGTGGGGCATATTGATTTGCTTAAGCTATTGCCTTTCTCTGAAGCCAATTACGTTGTAACTGTTTGCTCTTCCTCCAGTGCCTTGCGTTCCGCGATCTTTCACCCCAAGCTCCGACGCTTTTCCTAGTCATGCCTAAGGAGCCAATTATCAGGTTATCTGAAGCAGAAGGTTCTGGTGAATCTGTAAGTACTGGGGAAGCTTTCTGTATGCTAAACTGTACCTGTAATTAGTTCCTAATTTACTAGACTCTTTCCCTCTTGATAGGGCGCGGTAGGCTATTTTGGGTTTTCTGGCGCTGTAACCTTTTGCCTCTAGCTTGTAACGGAACTGAGCTTTTTGACTGAAAGTAGGGATATAAAGCACTGCTCATCCCTGGGTATGTACTTCTGGTGCAAAATGCGGTGTCGCTTTGGAGCGCAGTCTGATGCCTGTTGTCATGGTTGAGAGAGAGAGGAAAATGTCGGTTGCAGGCGGACAGACGGTAGTTTGAAGCGCAGTGGCTGAATTGCTAGGAATTGGCTAACTGGTTTCTCTGGGTGGTTCTCTGCTCTCCTTCCTTCCCTTCCTGCCCTCTCCCCTCTTTGTGTGTGGCTTTTTATTTTATTTGTTTACGGTTTTGTACTTCCTTTCTCCAGCTTCTTGGGCATTTAATGCCCGCTGGGAAGAAGCGTGCTGCTCACCTGGGCCTGACACATGGATTCCGGATGGTTGTGGATGAAGGGCCCGAGGGTGGGCAGCCTGTCTGTCGCGTACATCTACGTATTCTGGGTGGCCGTCAGTTGGGCTGGCCGCCTGGCTAAGATTTTTGCACCGCAAGAGTTGCCCCACGTGTATGAATCGCCACTGAATGGATTTCGTCTGTTGCCCGTCAGTCTAGCCACTGTCAATGTCTCATTTTTTGTGACGCGTGTCTGTGGAAGGTAACAAAGGCTTTTGAGCAGCAGTTGCACAATAAAGATTTAGCATGGGGATATCACCTCTGTCTTGAGCGTCTTACTGAGGGAAATAGTTCTGCAAGTTAAAATGGTGTCTCCCCGGAGCGTAAGTATGTGGAATGTTTCAGTCTGTTAACAGCGTTCTGTAGATAGGCAGTGATTTGGCCAGTCATTTGAAGCGTGACGCTGGAACCGCTTGGCAGTCTCCTGCGTCTTGTGGGAAGCAAACGCTTAGCTTTTTGGAAGTGGTACACAAATGTACATAAAGCCAGTGTAGGCCGCTGCTAACACTTTAGAAAACGCTGTACGTGACGCTACAGGCGTGCCATACGAGGGTGGTTTTGGCACAGTGCAGTGTGTTGGAGAAGCATCCAACTCCTGTTGGAGCACTTTATCCCTTTTCTGGTGAGGAGGGATATGATAGGGGAAAACACTCGGTCTGAATGGCAGCTGTGGGGCTTCCATAGCACAGTGGAATCTCTCTTTTGTCGGTTTGGGTCAGCTGTCCTGGCTCTGTCCCCTCCCAACCTCTTGCCCACCCCCAGCTTTCTGGAGTTTGGGGGTGGTTGGAGAGAGAGCCTCCATGCTGTGGGAGCACTGCTCAGCAGTTAGTCAAAACATTGGTGTGTTACAACTGCAAAGCACAGCACTGTGAGGGCTGCTATGGGGAAAGTCGCCTCCATCCCAGCCAGGGCCAAACCAAAACTACATCGCGGGGAGACGGCAAACTTCATCTTTCTTTAATGGCTTTTAAAAAAGGGAGATGGGCACGGGAAAGCAGGGCGATCCTTCGTTGCCCTTGAAACACCGTGTTACTGAGGCACCAGAGACGCCCACTGGAAGGCGTCTTCATCTCTTCTGTATCCCCAAGCAATGGGGTGAAGTTTGGTGATGCGGGCGCGTAAGTAACGCGAGGCCTTCACCTTTATTTAATCTTCCCGGGGAGAAGTTCTGGCTGTGTAAACTCCCTAAGGTATCCCGAAGGTGTTCCCGCTTCTGGGGGCGGGGGAATTCTGAAGCAGCTAGGCATGGCTCATACATTCAGAGAGACCGGGTGATTGCCGTAGGTTTAGGAGGTCTCTGGCGCCTGGTGGAATCTATGTCTCGCCTCGCTGGCAACGTTGCCGATACTTTGTTCCAAACCAGAGAGAGCAAAGGGTTATTAAACGGTGATCCGCTGAAGAATCGTAGCATCCTAGAGCAGCCCAGGTGGGCAGGGACCTCGAAAGATCGTCTGGCCCAGCCTTTTGTGGCAAAGGGAGCCTAGATGAGATTATCTAGCACCCTGTCCAATCGCATCTTGAAAACCTCCAGCGTTGAGACAAAATGTCTGTCTTGTATCGAGATGAAACCTCTCTCCTGGTGCAACTTGTACCCGTTGCCCCTTGTCTTCTGCATGTGGCTCCTCGCGAAGAGAGCACCTCCGGCCTCTTTGTAGCCACCCTTTAAGTACTGGTACTGGCATGCTGTGACGAGGTCCCCCCTGAGCCTTCTCTTCTCCAAGGGAGAAAAGACCCAACTCCTTCAGCCTTTCCTCACAGGGCGGGTTCTCCAGCCCTTTGATCGTCTTTGTGGCCCTCCTCGGGACCCTCTCCAGTCTGTCTGTGTCTTTTTTCGGTTTGTTGTTTTTCTGGGTTTTTTTTGAATTGTGGGGACCAGAACTGGACACAGCGCTGCAGGTGCAGCCTGCAGGGGTGACCTCTGTGAGAAGAGGCCAGGGTCTGCCCTGGGCTGGACACAGCTGGTTCCAGCCAGCTAGGCACCGGACTCGCCACAGGCCAAAGCTGAGCAACTCAGCGAAGCTGGTGGCGCCCCTGTGAAAACATCCGCTTAAAGTTAGTATGGGATACAAAGATGATCGCGTAAGCTTACTTGTACGTATCTTAAATGTTAGATGCATGCAAAAAAAGGTCACTTACCAACCCATCGATGCCTGGTGTCAGGTAAGGGATCTCTCGGCCTCGAGGGGTAACCTTTGGGGGGCGTCCCTACTCAAGGGGAGATCGCCGCCGCCGCGCAGCCAGCTGCTGTGGAGGGAGAGCTCGACGGACCCTGATGGCCGCACATATTTCTAGCGTAAAGTGGTTGAGTCGTAGTCAGATTTTCTGCCGTGTTCACGCAGTTTTGGCCGCTTATCAGCCCAGTCTCCAGCCAAACCGGTTTGTTGGGTTTGGTGCTGGGTTCTCACTGATAGCCTCACACAACAGGACTAACTTCGGTTAACAGAACCTCCTGGGAACTTTAAATCCCTGAAGTCATTTCTCAAAATTTGAGGAAAGATTGTAGGTGAGCTAGTGAACCCTTGTGGCAATCGGGTCCATGTCAGTTGTTTCCCTTGCCAGGTAATGGCAAAGATATTAATTGACTCTCTTCAGCAACAGGAATACTAAAAAATGCTCCAGTTAAATCTAAAACAGTATAATATTGAGCGCACGCAGGTATCCGAGTAAGAATTAAACTGGGGTCAGGGACTACAGGATGTGGGGAAATAACATGTTCATTTACAGCACAGAGATCTCGAACAAATCTATACTCTGGGTCCCCATCTTTATCTAATAATCGATGTTTGCTTACGGGTAGAATAGGAGTATTATAAGGACTTTGACATTCTCTAAGTGTGCCCTTTCTCAAGAAAGACTCGGTTTGTTTATGTATACTCGGTATAGCTTCATCAGCAATGGGGTACTGTGGTATCGAAGGGGGCGAGCCTCCTTTTGTTTTAATAATTACCGGTTCTGCAGATAACAGCAATCTTGCATCTTCGCTAGAGTTACTCTAGAAGATAAAACTTTGTCCTTGAGGATGTGCATAATTTCAGATCCCGTTATTACCAATTGGATTCCGCTAGGAGCAAGAAGTATCTGAGTGCCAAATTCCTGCAAAAGGTCACATCCCAGCAACAATACGGGTGAATTTGGGGATATCATAAAACTTCCCCCACGCCAATTTTCCGGCCAAAATAATAGGAAGGGGTGTAGAGAGGTATTTTACTACTTCTCCTACAACTCCCTGTTAGAGATTGTTTATAAAGATTGATTATAGAATAGAATAAAATCATAGAACTAGTATGTAGATTCAGCTGTGTAAACACAGCTGTGTTAAGAAACCATACAATCGGTATGTTGCAATTGGGATAGAAATGAATTGTATGGATTGTATCAAACAGAATTTACAAAAGAAGCCCAGACGACCCTGAAACCAAGCAAGGCCTGAAACCAGCCAGGGAGAATTCTACGAAGACAGAAGAATAGAAAGAACTAAATAAATGATGTACTCAAAGGAACGGAACGGTTGCTTAGAAACTTATGAAGATTCTAGACTTGATGTAATCGGTTTAATAAATGTATATAAACTGGTCTAGCGAGTTAACCTTTGCCACTCACTGAGGTGATGGCCCAACTCTGAGTTGTGAATAAAGCAAAACCTAGTGTAACCCACTCGTGTGAGGATAAAATTTTTAACGCTCCCCGTATAATTACCTTTTCTTCTGAAACTTGTGGAATGGCATAGCTTAATAGAGACAACGTTGCTCCCGTATCTACTAAAAACTGAACAGAAATCCCATTTACCTTTGCAGGAACTCGTCCGTACTCATTTACCTCTACTCCTTCGAGGGACATTTTCGCGTTTCTCCGGCAAGTGTGGAGTCTCTAATATTTCACTGCGAATGAGGACGCGGTGGATATGCAGGGGTGGCTCCTCGTCCAGGACTTCTTGGGCGAAGCGGACATTCCCGTTGAAGATGTCCTAAATTTCCACAATAAAAACATTCTAGAGTATTAGAAGTTGACTGGTTTTGAAATGGGGGAAATGGGGCTCTTCCCCCACGTCCTCTACCCCTCGGGTTTCCTCTTGAGAGACCCCTACCTCTTCCCCTGGGGTTGTAAGTTTGTGTTATAGCAGCCGCCAATAGACTGATTTCCCTCTCCTTTCCCTGTCGTTCTCGCTTTCTTTCCTGTTTCTGTTTCTCACTCTCTCTTCTGTTTTTCTTCATCTCTTCCGTCACAAACAAAGGTAGCAATACTAAGTATTTCAGTTAAGGTTTCCCCTTGCCATCCTGGCATGTGCTTTTTAAAATATTTATTAATGTCTGGGGATGATTGTTCCACAAAAACACTAATGGCTAGTGGTTTCTGAAAATTTTCCCTTGTCATCCCCCCATACTTTAATAAAGTTGCTTTTAGCTGTGTCCAGTAATCGCTTGGATGTTCATCAGGTTTTTGTCTGCACTCTAAAACTTTTGTCCAATTTGCAGTCTTTTCACCACACTGCCGCACGGCATCTAATAATTGCCGGACAGCAACCTGGTAGGCTTGCATGCCATCTGGAGTAGTTAGGTCGCAAAGAGGATTTTCAGTGGGCCAGGGGTTTACCCCTTGCCCTCTTTGAGCAATTTCTCTGTCCTTTTGGAAAATCTTTTCTCTTTCATCCATCTGGAATAATTCTCTCAACAGAGTTTTCACATCATTCCGATTAGGAGTATAGTCAGTAACTATTCCAGACGACATTTGTGCACGTTTTTCGGCATCATCTCTCAGTCTTGGCATTTTACTTTGCCACATAATTAAATCTCTCATAATTAACCTCCTCGGCCTCTGGGGCGGAGGGAGGCGAGCTCACTTTTGTCTTAGGTGGTTTACGCCTTCGATAAGCCCAATTATACCATATATGCCAATAATCAATATCCTGGCTGCCAGAATCTTCCAATATTATCCTTAAAAATTTTAATTTATGGAGTTTAAAGGTTGTTCCTGTAGGAGGCCAAATATCCATAGGTCATCCTCCTCCTCTAGTCCGAGTCAGGAACGGCCATTCCTCCTGGCACAGCAAAATTAACCTTCGCTCCTGTAAAGTTTGTGCCAAAGTTATTTGCTTCCAATTCTCTAAGACCTCAGCAAGGGGCGTCCCCCTTCCAACGCTGGGTACAGTTCCCATTTTCACAAAAATTCTAATGGACTTAGCTAAGCTCTTAGCAAGTTTAAACACAAGAGTACTCCCAGTTTTGTCTGGAATCACCCGTGCCCAAGTCTCGTAGGTGAACTCGCCTATTGTTGCCGGCAAGTGAGCGTTGGTAAGGGGCTTGTCCGGAGGATTTCCTGGCTCTCCTTCCTCTTGTGTCCTAGAGTCCCATCTGGGGTGCCACCTCTACAAGGGAAAAACCAGACGTGAGTACCTCTAGGTTTGCTTTATTGACAACTCGGAGTTGGGCCGTCACCTGAGTGAGTGGCAAAGCTCAACTCGCTTAGACCAGTTTATATACATTTCTTAAACCAATTGCATCAAGTCTAGAATCTTCATAAGTTTCTAAGCAACCGTCCAGTTCCTTAAATACATCATTTATTCAATTCTCTCTGTTCTTCTCTCTTAGCAGAATTCCCCCTCGCTGGTTGCAGGTCCCGTTTGGTTTCAGGGTCGGCTCGGGGTCGTCGCCTGTCCTTTATCTTCTTCTGTGAATTCTGTTTGGTACAATTCTGAGAAAGACTTCGAGAGGCTTCAAGATGTTCTATTAAAAGTTTAGTTAAAGCGAGCAATTTTCTCATACAAAAAGTTTCCTTCTATACTGCGATACACCTGTTTCAGATAATTAATCATCTTTTGTTAATATTGTCTTTGTGTGATTAGCTCGACTGGGTTTTAAGCCAGTCTCGGGTGGGTCTGTACAAGGGACAAGGCTGAGAACAACATCTCAGGCCTTTCGAGTGGCATTCTGGTTGCATTTAGCCTTATACTATAGTTAACTTATTCTAACCTAAATTCTTAACTTTTTCGAGTAAATACAACATTTTCTACAGCCTCACACAACAGGACTAACTTGGGTTAGGCCTGCTTGTTGAGCATCTGCCTGGACCAAAGTTCAGTTAGTTTGGACAGGAGGAGCGCATCCATCACAGCAGGCTTCCCCTAGCAATGACCCCAGAGCTCTGAGGGCGGTAGTCAAGGGCATGGGGGCCCAGGTGGTGTTCTCCTCAGTCCTGCCAGAGAGGGGAAAGGGTGGGAGGAGGAGGAGGAGGAGGAGGGCACTGATAATGCGGGTCAATAATTGACTGCGGAGCCGGTGCTGGCAACAGGTCCCTCTCCGCAGAGCTGCTCTCCAGCAGGTCCGCCGCAAGCCTGTACTGCTGCATGGGGTTGTTCCTCCCCAGGTGCAGGACCCTGCATTTGCCTTTGTTGAACCTCATCAGGTTCCTCTCTGCCCAACTTTCCAGCCTGTCCAGGTCACGCTGAATGGCAGCACAGCCTTCCGGTGTATCTACCACACCTCCCAGTTTGGTGTCATCAGCAAACTTGCTGAGGGCACATTCTGACTCTTCATCCAGGTCGTTGATGAAGAAGTTAAACAAGGCTGGGCCCAGTACTGACCCCTGAGGGACACCACTAGTTACCAGCCTCCAACTAGACTCAGCGCCGCTGATGACAACCCTCTGAGTTCTGCCATTCAGTCAGTTCTCTATCCACCTCACCGACCACTCATCCAGCCCACACTTCCTCAGCTTCCCTAGGAGGATATCATGGGAGACTGTGTCGAAAGCCTTGCTGAAGTCCAGGTAGACAACATCCACTGCTCTCCCCTCATCTACCCAGCCTGTCATGTCATCGTAGAAAGCTATCAGATTGGTCAGGCATGATTTCCCCTTGGTGAATCCATGCTGACTACTCCTGATCACCTTGTTTTCCTCCACTTGCTTGATGATGGCCTCCAGGATAAGCTGCTCCATCACCTTTCCCGGGATGGAGGTGAGGCTGACCGGCCTGTAGTTCCCTGGGTCCTCCTTCTTGCCCTTTTTGAAGATTGGAGTGACATTGGCCTTTCTCCAGTCCTCGGGCACCTCTCCTGTCCTCCAGGACCTCTCAAAGATGATGGAGAGTGGCTCCGCAATGACATCCGCCAGCTCCCTCAGCACTCGTGGGTGCATTCCATCGGGGCCCATGGATTTGTGGACATCCAGATCGCTTAAGCGATCCCTCACGCAGTCCTCCTCGACCAAGGGAAAGTCGTCCTCTCTGTAGGCTTCCTCTCTTACCTCCGGGGCCTGTGATTCCTGAGGGCCTGCCTTGGCACTGAAGACTGAAGCAAAGAAGGCATTCAGTAGCTCTGCCTTCTCCGCATCCTCCGTCACCAGGACACCCGCCTCATTCAGCAGCGGCCCCACATTGTCCCTAGCCTTCCTTTTGCTGCTGATGTAGTTGAAGCAGCCCTTCTTGTTGTTTTTGACATCCCTTGCCAGCTTCAATTCCAGGTGGGCCTTGGCCTTCCTCGTTGCATCCCTGCATGCTCTGACCACATTCCTGTACTCTTCCCAAGTGGCCTGCGCCTCTTTCCACATTCCACGGACCTTTCTGTTCCACCTGAGCTCTGCTAGAATCTCCTTATTCAACCATGCAGGTCTCCTGCCTCCTTTGCTCGATTTCTTTCTCAGGGGGATGCATTGCTCCTGAGCATGGAGGAAGTGACATTTAAAGAGCGACCAGCCCTCTTGGACCCCCCTGCCTTCGACAGCCCTGGCCCACGGGATTCCTCCCAGTAGCTCCTTGAAGAGGGCAAAGTTAGCCCTCCTGAGGTCCAAGGTTTTGATCCTGCTTATCGCCCTGCTTCCTCCATGCAGGATCCTGAACTCCACTATTTCATGGTCACTGCAGAGTCTTTTGTCCATTTTCTTGGGCCTCCTTTAACAGTCGTTTCAAGTCATTATGTTGTAGCAGCTTTTTCACTGATGTGATGTTCATTCCAATGGGGACAGGTAGTAAATCGTGAATCACTGTATAGTTGGTTTGTAATAGTTGGTGAGATGTAACAGGAGTCGAATAACTGAAATCGCATCCAACAATGTTAGTGAAATTACAAACACAAAAATTTAAATGATTATCAATATCTGTGACCATGTTATCTATAAATATAAAATTACAAGGAGATCTCATGCAAACACATCCTTTCCCAATATATGCAAGCACAGTGTTGGGGGCCTCATTGGGATGTATCTCAAAATGACAAACGTTTTGTTCAGTGTCGAGACAAATGTCTTGCGCTTTAAGGGTATTACTCTCACAAATAAAGCCTTGTTGTTCTCGTGTGATACATGCATCGACGTCAACAGTTTGCCATTTGTCACCATCTTTTTTGGCCCACACTCTATGCTCAATAGGATAGAGTACCATTCCATTGTGATTTAATCCTAATGCAATGAATGGGTATATGGTATATACCGAGGCATTTTGTATCGTTAAGACAAAAGCAGTGGCCTTACTCTCAATGGGGTCATAGGTGAAATTAACTAGGTACCACCAGGATTGAAATTTTTTCTCAAAGTCAATTGCATTATCCCATATCACTTTTTGAATTTCGGTAGGTAAGGTGCCTTCTTCACCTTCCCTTATAATTGCAGCAGTCATCGATTGCATCCAAAGCTGGGCTTGGATACAGCTGAGTGCTAAAGAAATATTGCTTTGGGCTGCACCAAGTGCATTTGCAATCAGCTGATGGTCCTTTTCACTTGTTTCTTCCCGCTGAGGTAATATATAAAAAAAGCCATTGGTGATTTCCCAGAGTTAAAAGGGAAGACCGTAGGGGGTGTTCTAACCTATCCAAGTCACCAGTAGTTGTGGCTAGTTTGTTAGTAAGTACTTCAGCATCTATACTGTTTAAGACTCCCGAGCTTGTTCCTAAGGTACCAGTTACATCTCTCTTCAATTGTTGTGAGGAGGTAAGGGTTCGTTCATATGTAACCACGCATACCATCCCGCATAGGATGTACCTAGGAAAGGTAAGCAAATAGGTTTGATGGCAGAGATATTAATCTGCATTGATAGTTCCACTCGCTTGAGAGAGTAGGTCGGGTTAAACAATATTTGTTGTTGACCGGTATTTTTGATAACGTAAGGACCAATGTTAAAAATGTAAGGATTTAGACCTGTGAGTGTTGGAATGGATTCATTCTCAAAATTTTGTTGGGGTGACATCGTGATTGGTACAGGCATAGCCGTAGTTGAAGTCTTTTCCTGTGATATGTCTAACCCAAATTTAAATGATAGTGCTTTGTTTCCTCTGTCAGTGCTTCCCAAACAGACAACAGATACTGACTGAATTATAGTAAAATTGAACCAACAAACATCAGATGCACAGTGCTTCCTATCTATTGTGGATTCTGTTTTTTGTTCAGGAAATTTCCTGATAGTAACTTGGGTTGAAGGAGGGAAATCTTTTCTACTGCTAGCATTAAAGGTTTGACAACCTATGTGGATTGTTTTCCCTTTATTGACCTTCCATCTATGCATCGAATGCTTCCATTCCGATTCATGTATTTGCAATTCCCTGTTGTCATATATGATGACAGTTGCTAAACTCATTCATTCTAAGTAGAAATAGTATTACAGCTAGAATGAGGGACAAAATTCCTTGGATGCACTCGAGGTTAGCGTAAGCCAATGCGTCCGTCCACTTGCAGTTCGTCCAGGATTCCTGTGAACACAAAAGGGAAGAAAAAACACGCTCAGTCGACAAGACCGACAGGGTTAAAAGGAAGGTGAAATCCACCAGGTGCTGATCCAGTGTATTTTTTTCTGAGCAATCTTTGGCTTCCCATGCACAGGGATTTTTAGGAGTGACTAGTAGCATTGGCACTGCTCCAGTTTGAGGTATTTTTACTAGTACAGGTTGTCCTGCATAAAAACCTGTAGGGTATTTCACCACTTCAGCAATATTTGGAACTGCGGCAGTTAGGGTTGTAGTATTAGCATTTTTTTTTTTTTTTTTTTTCCAATTTTACTACCACCCCGTCAATACCGGTAAGTGTTGTTGTTGGCAATGGGTATTGCCAAACATTAGTGATTTTAGAGGGGGGTAACGGTATGGAGGTTTCTAGCAGACTCAGTGCTATTGTGCCTAATCCCTTTTCACGTCCTGCAAAGCTCCACACAGTTCCATCAGGGAGTTTCCACACTTGCCCGTGCAGCAAATCAAATCCTAAAAGATTAGTGTGTGCAGCACCCACTAACACTTCTTTCCTGGTCATTCTCTGTTCTCCTGGAAACCAGAGGGTAATTTTTGCAGTGGGGCATGTTTTTATCACACCATCAATCCCCATAAATTTGACTTTGTGTCGGGTGGGTTTTATGCCTAGAAGTTGTGTTGTTTTATTAGTGATTACTGACATTTGGGCCCCGGTATCGATAAGAAATTCGGTTAATATTTTCCGGGGTCCAATGGGAAGGGCAATAATAGGTTCGTTGATTTTACCAGGGAGCCATTGAATCGCTAGTACCCGCCAGGCAGGGTGGCTCACTGCCCTCCCCGGGGGTGGGAGTTTTTTTTGCTGGGACTTTGACAAATCAATCAAGTTAGATTCTGGTGCAGAAGGCACAACACTGTCATAACCAGGAGATTCTCCGGTTGGATGCTTTACCCCAACTGAATTATTTTTTCTAGTTAAGGATTGGACCAGTGCACAGAGATCTTCCGTAGGGACACCGTGCAGGAGCCGTCGAGGTACCCCCAAGTCCAGGGCTTTACGCCACAACTCATTTCGCTCCTTATCAGGTTTAAATCTCCCATCAGGTTTAGGGTTGTGAGTATGCATTCGATCAGATTTGGAGTCTTTTATGTGGACCTGGCGAATCCTTCGGGTAGGATCGGGGGGATTTTCACCAGTTAGGGTAGCCCAGCCCATTTGGCATCCATATCTGTCTATTTCCTGTACAAATTCATTCCAAGTGGGTATATGGTTACGCCGACCCCGACCACGGTCAGGGTTATCACGAATCTCCCGTATGCGGTTTCGAGTTTCTACTGCAAATGGCTTAAGGCAATCGGGGAGACCACGGATGAGAGGGGCTAGTCGGTCTGGGTCAATAGGAGCTAACATCAGGGATTTTCGAAACTCCTCCCGGTCATACATAGCTTGCAGGCAAGCTGCTTTTCGTACTGCTGCAGACAGGTCAGAGTAACCCTTAGCTCTAATCTCTAACGGCTCTCCCCTTTCCCACGGATCCATACCGCCTGCCCAGTAGGCTGCTCGAGAGATTAGGGAATAACAATGATCTCCTGGCATAGTGGTTAAAAACACTCCAGGTCCCCAGGTGTCTCCCGCTTCATCCTCACTTAACATAATTCTATCTCCACCCTCAGCAGAAACTCGCCACACATATTCAACAGCTGACTCGCTTGGCCGCCTCGAGTATTTCTCTTTTATTCTTTCCAACTCTGTCGGTGTCCACGGCACGGTACGTGTAGTGGTATGGATTTCATCATCATCATCAACAGCTGTTTCAGTTTTAACCAGAGGTCACAAGGGAATCACTTGGGATTTAAAAGTCCCTTCGACTTCACTGACCTCCTCATCATCACTGTTACACCAAAAATCTTCAGTCTGCATTCCTGAGCTCGGGTAACGCATTAACTCACGAATCTGCTGGACCTGGGCAGAAGGCTGCATTTTATCTAAAAGCCCATTCATCTTTTCCAACAACATCCTAAGCTGCTGAGCCTCACCCCTGAGTCTAGCATTTCGATATTCTAAATTTCTATTTTCCCCCAAGAGCTCATGAACTTGGTTTGTAAGTTTACTAACCTGAGTTTCTAATTTTTCTCCTGTCTCCTTCTGGAAAGCTAATGCTGATTTCAGCACCTCATTTTCTGATTTTAAAGCTGCATGTTCTACGGCAGAGACCAGAGTAGGAGCAGGGGCTTCCTTCGCTTCCTTAGCCACAAGGTAAAAGGCCTCCGGCCACCTTTCCTTTTCAAAAGCTCCAAACTGATTATGCTGAGATGCCTAAAACTCTGGGTTATGCATACTTGTTAGTGATTGTAGATCAGTTATCCGGATGGGTAGAAGCTTTCCCAACAAGAAAGAATGATTCAAAATCAGTAGTTAAGATTGTGTTAAAAGAATTAATTCCACGATATGGCGTTCCAAAAATAATTGACTCAGATAAGGGAGCACACTTTACGGCAGCTATTTTGGTTCAAATATGTTATGCTTGTAGAAGACCGCTACAAACTGGTTTTGTCTCGACATTGCTATTGCCATCTCTTGCTGGCCTCTGGAAGGAAGCTGCCACAACGACCTGCAGGAAAGCGCTTGCGCACAGAGTAGCCCGTGGACGGGCAAAAACGGACTTGTCTAAGCGGGCAGCACGCATGGCAGGAACTGCACGTATGCAGACATGCTCTGCGCATGCGCAAATGCCCCTATAAAAGGGCAGCACATGCTCCTCGCCGCCCTCTTGCTCTCCTCCTCGCCGCCCTCTTGCCCTCCTCCTCACCGCCTGGCTGCTGGGCTCTACTCTCGCTGGGGCTCCACACCTGCACAGAGACTGAGCGGGACTGGACATCGCTGGACATCGTCGAATCCGTGGTGGTGGTAACTGATCCTCTCCCCCCGCACTTCTTTTTCTCGCCCGCTGGGGTTTTTCCGACTTTACCCTTTTTTTTTCCCCTGTCTCGTCTTCCCCCCCCCCCCCCGCCATCCCCGCCAGATCTCCGATTCCCGGTTCACTGAAAATAAAGTTTACAAGGTGGCACGGCATATGACTGCGTTTGCATCTTAATCTCGTCTCCTGGGATCGCATCGAAACCTCCCCGATATCGGATCGGGACAATGCTTTAAGAATTAGACAACAATTACACATCCCTTATTATCCAGAGTCCTCTGGACAAGTAGAAAGGATGAATAGAACTATGAAGAAAAAGTTAGTTAAGGTTTGTAAACAAACTGGATTAAAATGGCCAGAAGCTTTGAACTTAGTTTTATGGGATATTAGAAACACTCCAAGACAATCTGTAGGAGTGTCCCCTGCAGAAATTCTTTTTGGTAGAATTCTTGCCGTTCCGAGAACTTATGTTCCAGCAAAAACTAGCCTTTTGGATGGAGATGAGCAAATCACTCAATACCTTTTGTACCTCCAGGATTCTTTTTCCCAGATGAGAAACCATGCTTATTGGTATCAAGGTATATCTCCTGAAGTCCAGGTATTCTTTGTTGTAATAATCGTTGTTTGTCTGTTTGTGATTGTTCAATGTATAATAACTTGTTTAATGTCAATCACTAAGAAGTGTCAAAAAAAAAAAGTTTGGAAATATAATAATTAGTAATTGCAGGGATGCAATAAAAACAAAAGGAGGGAATGTTAGAGATTGGTTATAAAGATTGATTATAGAATAGAATAAAATCATAGAACTAGTATGTAGATTCAGCTGTGTAAACACAGCTGTGTTAAGAAACCATACAATCGGTATGTTGCAATTGGGATAGAAATGAATTGTATGGATTGTATCAAACAGAATTTACAAAAGAAGCCCAGACGACCCTGAAACCAAGCAAGGCCTGAAACCAGCGAGGGAGAATTCTACGAAGACAGAAGAATAGAAAGAACTTAATAAATGATGTACTCAAAGGAACGGAACGGTTGCTTAGAAACTTATGAAGATTCTAGACTTGATGTAATCGGTTTAATAAATGTATATAAACTGGTCTAGCGAGTTAAGCTTTGCCACTCACTGAGGTGATGGCCCAACTCTGAGTTGTGAATAAAGCAAAACCTAGTGTAACCCACTCGTGTGAGGATAAAATTTTTAACAGGCTCCCCCACCTGCCTTTGTACCTCTGGGCTCCTTGTGTTTGTGTGTGTGGATACAAGCCTTTTATCACATAACCTAACAGGAATATTTTCAGGAGACAGTTCCCAGGGGAAATTACCCAGCCTCTCTGACAACTGATTAAAAAGAAACACTCTTCAAAGGATCCCTCAGGAAAAAACCAGCAGCTTTGTAGTAGGAAACTGATCACTAACACTAGCTGTCAAAGTGAAACACCGAGTAAAAGATTTATAAGGTGAAGGAAACAATATTGTGTTTTTAAGTCTCTTCCTAGTAGGATCACAGGGAAACATTCTCAAAAAAATGTCAAGACTGTACTTCTGATTGCGTTCTTTCCAACAGCATTCAATTGTTAAATAAGTCCTTGGACTATGACTTCCTCCAATATGTAAATACTCTAGAGGTTTTCCCAGAAATCATCTCCTAATCACAGCCAGGTCCAATGTTTTATCTACATACTAATGTCACATGAAGTGAATAGGTATAACCATGCCACTGTCATCCCCCATATCTATAGCACAGATGACCCTTATAGCTTGTCTGCACATTAAAATTAGGTTAAATCATGCCACATACTAAACCTGAGGAGTTACCAAAAGTAAGTGTTCCTGTAGAGAACCTTTGAGACTCAAGGTAGTTGGATGAAGCTGGAAATTCAGTGCTAGAATACCACAGTTTGTGAGCTGTGAGGATCCACCACCAATACCTGTTAGTTGAGGTGATCGGGATGCTACCTGATATGCAGCTGTCAGGATCCTACCTTGTGTGACAGTGCATCATGGAAAAGTGTCTGTCCTTTGTGAACTGCTCAGGAAGAAGACCAGGAGAGAAAGCATCTGAGCCTGTACCAGGACATAGGATGCCTGGCTCCATGGCCTTCATGCCAAGCCCTGGAAGCAGAGGATCACCCCACCCCTCCCGCAGCTCTTGAGGAGAGCTTCCTGGGAGAGCTTCTCCATGTAATCTGATCCAAAGTGGATCCCTGCGTCCCTGTCCCACTGGTAGGAGATCCTGTCTTGTTTGGCCTTTGAGATACCAAGATTTCGGTGGAGGGGGTGTAGTGATGTCAGAATGTGGCCATCAGATATGTTATTTCAACACAATGGTGTGTCACATGAGCTTCCACATTTAGCTATGTCTCCGCTTCCCTGGAAGATGTGAGACATGGCATAACAAGCTCCAGAGAGATAGAGGTGTGAAAGGTAAGATGTTAACTGTGTTATGACTTGCTTAGAAGAACAAACACTACCTGAGAATATGAGCTATTACCTCAGGGTCAATGTGACCTGAAGACCCAACCTAAGCCGGCTCTTACTGGCTGAGAACATCCCACACCAATGATAAAACAATAGAAGGTTTGCCTTTCAAAAAAAATTCCAACAAGTGTATAACCATGACCAGAATAGCAATCGATCAGAATCCAGTATAAACCCTGCACGGGACATAGGTTTAGAACAGTGAAGATTAACACACCACTGACCACACATCCACACCACCTGCACAGGATAAGCATGTACTGATCCTGCACGGGACAAGCACATACTGATTACACGAGCAATGGTAACCGATTAGCCCACCCCTTGACATGAGTAATTTGATTGGTCTATGCAACTGTGTTGTAACATACATAAACCCTGCTTTCCTCTATATCGGGGTCCTCCATGCATTAGGCTGGAGCACTGCTATGCACATAGCTAAAATAAAAGAATAAATTCCCTTGGTAATTCTATGCTAAACATCCTTGTCTTTCTCCTTGGCCAGCAAAGAACTGAATTTTACAGAGGACGTGAGGAAGTGGGATGGTGCACTTAAATTGGACCTGGAAGCCTGTATATGTGAATTGCGGGGAAAAATAATGGCTAAAAAGGGTGCATCCAGGAAAATTACTGCTCCAGTTGCTGTTGAGCAATTCCCCAGACACAGTAGAAGGGTTGAGGACATCTCTCCGCCTTCTCATACTAATGAAGGTGTTGTCTCTCAAATGGAGTTCATTACCCAGTGTGCAACATCCAATACGCACACAGAGCCAATATATCAGTTTATTTCATGTCTGCGCAGAGATGGGTGCTAGGTGGCAACTCCACAAAGCTAGCACACCTGCTTACAATCACGCTGCATATTTATAGAGTTAAAAATGTCAGTTCCGTCTGTTAGCCATACCCTCCTAACTATGATTGGTTAGTTCTCTTCTTGCTTCGGTTTAAAGATACAGTACTCCTAAAATTTACTACGCATGCTCAGTAAATAAGGGTCTCTGTCCAACTCAAGGGGTGTGATTTTTAGTATTATAATGAGGATAGTTTGTTTAAGGGTACTCTTTATCATTCTACTGCTGTTAGTTCCAGCTTGTTAAAAAACATCTTAGTTAGCTTACATATTTTTCCAAGATATACTTTGTTCCCCAGGACAGTACTTCCAGATTAGACGTTCCTGTATCAGCCACTTTTGTCAACATCTTGGCCTTCTGTTAACCTTAGGCTACATATTCTAGCTAAATAATTAGGTCAGACTGACCTTCTGTGCATACTTGTATAATGCTGAGTTCAACCAACTACAAAGGGACTTCTGACTGGCAATTACAGGAGTCAGGTAATGAATGCTCTGACCAGGAATAGAGGGACACTGCCACCGGTCAGATTGTTGTCCCGAAAGTGGGATCGTTTACCCATTGTGCAGTACGCCAATATATACACAGAGCAGAGGTATTGTCTTTATTGCATATTTGCGCAGATATGGGTGCTAGGTGAGAATTCCACGAAGCTGGCACACCGCTTAGCAGAGTCACAACGACTATATACTCTTACAAAAACAAAGAAATTACTCATTACATTCTGATTGGTTCGTCGCGTTATACACGTATCTTAAAGGTATATTCCTTCCTTACTTAACTGCGGATGCTCACAAGCTGGGGGGCTGCAGTCTTTCTGGTTCTGAATTGAGTCGGTGGTCACGATCTCCCCCTGCTGCCTTTACCTTTTTCCTAGTTACGCTAGATCTTTGTTAACTTCATGCTTCTTTGGCAGTCATCCAGCTTTCGGAGCCTTCTGGGCAGGATGTTCCCCTTTTATCAGTCTGTTAGCTCCTCTTCAAGGGCATAATTGTTAGTAAGGCATGCATTGTTTATACAGAGTAGTCAGGCCTAAAATTAAACAGTGTCACTATGACCTAAGAAATTTTCAATCCTCACCATACCCCCCCAACGTATCCCCCCTTAGAACTCTTTCTGTTCCCCTCCACTACACATCTGTATCAGAAGCTGGTGAGACACTTTCACTGCAATAGGAGGATTTATTTTAATCGCTTTTTTTTTTTTTTTTAGTTTTCCTCTTGACTGGGGAAAAGCACAGGTCAGGATCAGCCTTTTGTTTGCTCTGTGTATGGGTAAAATGTGCTCTGTGACTGGTTTCACCAGCTGGTGTCTCCCGTCCCCTGAGGGTCATGTCTTCAGGTCATGTTGACCTTGAAGTAAAAGCTCTTAGTCACAGGTAGTGTTCGTTCTCCTAAGCAAGTCATATTGCAGTTAACGCCTTGCTTTTCACATCTTCCGATGGTTGTGCAGATACAACCACGGGGCAGCATGTGGCATTCACCCAGTTCCGTTTCCTTTGAGCAGTGAAAGGCTGACTCTGTATAGCACTCTTGATAGCTGAGAAGACAGTCTGTAGGGGCAATGCAGAAGAGACATTCTCTTTGATTCTCTTTGAGTCACTGGCGGGACAGTCTATCCACAGTTTAGATGCAGGCCTGTAGGTTTGTCCTGCTGAAATGACAGACTTGGCAAGCCAGACTATCCACATTTGGTGCCTCGGTGTCTGTCTAGTCCATTATCACCAGGTTGTGGGTGTTCCGTACAACCTTCTGCCACATGGACTGTGGGAACTGGGCATCATCTAGATCTTTGGAGGCCTGGTTGTTGCCCAGGTCTCTGTAAACCACCTCCACCACTGCTAATTCCCTCAGATGCTGGACACCTTCCTCTGCACTTCCCTTGGTAGTTTACAAGATCTACCTTGAGGGGATACCTTGTCTTCCTGCTCAATAAGAGTCACCTCCAAAGGCTGCGCATTGTTGCCCCTCTTCTGATCCCTGAGGAGACTGACAACACGGACTCCGATATCCAAATCGAAGACCCTTTATTTATCAGAAAGCTGTGTTTTATACCCTTACAAAGCTGTCCACGCACTCCAACCCATGTATGGTTAACATACATTGTTCACGCGCCTATTCTAAACATTCAATTGGCTAGCTTAGCTGTGCATGATTTCTCCTTTGTTTGCTCTGGGCATTCTGCCAAAGTCCTCTGTTGCAACTGATAACGTCCCTATTTTTCTCTTGTTCAGAAACTCTCAAGGACATCATGATATAGAATGTTCCCACAGATCCCTTTGTTGATTCCATGGTCCCTTGATAGGGATCCCTGCTGCCAGGCTTCCCCACCCTTTAAATTCCTGACTGTGGGCCTGTTCTACACTGAGAGGGAGAGGGGTGGCAGAGGTGAGAAAGAGTGCAGGGTTCTTTTGGTATCTCAGTAAGAATGGCCGATTCGAAGATCCGGTAGGAAAAACCTAACAGTACAATGTGTACTGTTAAGCAGGCATTCTTTATTGCGGTGCCGGGCACACGGGGGATTTCTCCTCCAAACGTGCGCACCAGACACCCTGTTGCTTCAGGTTAAATACAATCACACATGTAAATATTCATTATATTTCTAGGAACTAATTAGCATATGTAAATATCTTTCACGCATGTCTGTTAGCATCCTTGGGTGGTCTTTAGGGGTCCCAAGATGAAGGCCCATCCTCTTCATCACGCTGTTCACTGATTGACATTTGTTTCTGCGCAAACTCAGTTCTAGGATCACGTATATCGTGTCCTTCAGGTTGTTTGGCTCTAGTCTTGTTGCTCTCTGGGTGCCTCTTTATCTCTGTAGCTTGGCGCATTTGCCCTCCCGAGGCCGAGCCGTCTGGAGTAGAATTATTTAGGAGTCTCTTTTATCCCACAATTATCCCAATTATTTGCTGAGAACCAAGACCACTTTTGTTTCACTTAATTATTTTGTCTAACGACTAAGTGATAGCTTGTGCCCATGTCCTTCCACTACATTCCTTAATGAGAAAACAAGGATTAGTGTAACAGTTACATTGTTAGATCACTGTGCATGCAGGAATACAAGTTACAGTACTAAAGACTCCTAAAAACTAGAAAATATTAAGGCTTTTTTGTTATAGTTTCACGTTTCTTGCAATCCCCTCTATCATTCCCCCCTTTTCTTTAAGACTTTTGTTTCTTTTAGATCAAAAAGTCTTAGTAATCATCAGATTAATCCATTCTTACATTCCCAACATAATCGATTACAGCACTTGCAGCACTGAATCATTATGCAAGCCAAAACACATACACCTACTATCACAAGAGCTAGGAAAAACAGGTTCTTTAACCAGGATAAATTTGGTAGCCATGAGGTGAGTTTATTCCACATTTCCTCAAATCCGCAGGAAGTATCATCTTTAACCGCTTTGTGTAATATTCTGGTTTGTTTCCAAATTTCCTCTAGATCCATGGAGACTCTACCACTTTGGTCTATGTACACACAGCAGCTTGTGTTTATGACTGTGCAGAGACCACCCTGTGAGGCTAGTAGTGAATCGAGGGCCATTCTGTTTTGGATCACTACCTTTGACAGGCTCGATACTTCAGTTTGCAGGGCACTTATGGCATCTGTGGTTCTATTTTCGATGTTTTCTATCACTGCTGATATGTTTACGATGGCTTTTTCTAATTCACTTACTCCAAGCCATGGAAGGAACTATCTAACAAAGCTGTGAAAGCTAGTAGGCCTTTCTGCAATGGGACTGGGAGTATTTGGGGTCCTTTTAATCCGCCTAACGAAAGTTTTGATCCGTCTTTCCTGTTGATGTACTTTGTCAGTAATTGTAATATTGGGGATTACAGCTCCCAGAGTGCATACCCGTTTCCACCCAAAAGCTAGAACCTTCCAAGCTCGATTTCCACACAGCCAGTACCATCCTGTTTTCTCAGGACTTTTAGGCACCGGCCACCCAATGTCAGGTTTAGTCTTAGTTGCCTTAAAGCCCGCTAGTAAGTCTTTGTCCCAACTACTTTCCCCAAACAAATCTTTATATCTGCTACACCCTTTTGTTTTCCCCACATGTATGGTAGTATTACTCTTGCAGAATGGGGTGTTGTTCTCGCCCTGTGTGTGGCATCGTTGTATGCAGGTATAATTGTACCATGCTTTGGGTTCCTCTATTTGAATTTCCTGCTGAGTGGTCATGTTGCCCGATTCCCATTTTTGGTCTACTTTTAAATGTAAGCTGCCGGGGATGGGTATCCCTATGAGGGTTCCCCTGCTCTCTCCTGAAGTTGGCATTTGAGTACAAATCCAATAAATTTTTGTGTAGTATCTGAGTGATGTTCTGGACTAGGATCAGATGGAAATTCCTGTCCCACTGTATTGTCCAAATAGCTGGACTCATGGCTACCATCATTACCCATGGAGTTAGATCCGTCATGGTCGTCTTGTTATTTTTATCCTGAGAGGCGACTGTTGTTCTACAGTCCAGGGAACAGAGGCTTTCTTGACCCTTGAATAATAAATCCAAGCTGGTTGTTCTCGGATTTTGATTGCAGTAAAAGTGGTTAGCAGCACTTGATAAGGTCCGTTCCACTTCTCTCCAAGGGGATCACCTGAAAGAGTCTTAACAAAAACCCAATCTCCAGGTTTGATCAAGTGTATTGGTTGGTCTAGGCCCCTACCCCGTGCTTCTAGAACTAATTTTTGAACATTATTTATCTGCTTTCCCAAAGCTATCAGATATTCTTGTAAGTACCCCTCCCCAATTTGCACGGTATCCTCCCCTTGATATGACAATTGATAAGGCCTTCCAAAAAAATTTTCAAATGGACTAATGCCCTCTTTGCTCCTGGGTTTTACTCTGATTCTCAGTAAAGCTAAGGGTAGAGCTTTGTCCCAAGACAAATTTGCCTCCTGACCGATTTTTGCCAGTTGTTGTTTGATCAAATGATTCATTTTTTCTACTTGGCCACTTGCCTGTGGTCTGTAGGGGGTGTGTAGCTGCCAATCAATACCCAAAATTTTACTGATGTGTTGTACTACTTGTGCGCAAAAATGTGACCCTCTATCTGAGGATATGATTGCTGGCACCCCAAACCGTGGTATGATTTCATTTAACAAAATTCGTACCACTTCCCGAGCCTTATTTGTTCTACGGGGAAATGCTTCAGGCCATCCAGAAAACGTGTTTGTTATAACCAATAAGTATCGATACCCCCCTTTTCTTGGAAGTTCTGAAAAATCTATTTGCCAATGTTGTCCTGGTATGTTCCCCTTTCCAATTTTCCCAAAGTGTACTTTGCATGTTGTATTTGGATTATTTCCTCTCTCTTCCCAGTTCTCGTTGTCCTCTTGAGATTTTGAGTCCGAGGTAAGTCACTTGTTGTTGAATCATCTGAGCTTTCTGTTGAGAAACTCCATAACCATTAAGTCCCAGAAAATTGAGAAGACTCACTGTCCATTTATTGCAATCCCCCTCTGTTTCTGCAGCGATGAGGAGATCATCGACATATTGTAACAAAGTCCCCTTTTGTGTCGGAGGATTCCATTTTTCGAGATCCCGAGCTAGCTGATTTCCAAAGATGGTAGGGCTATTTTTGAAACCTTGGGGTAACACTGTCCAGGTTAACTGGGTTTTTCGTCCAGAATCTGGATTTTCCCATTCAAAAGCGAATAGGTTCTGACTGTTTGAGGCCAGAGGTAAACAGAAAAAGGCATCTTTTAAATCCAGTATGGTAAACCATCCCTGGCTGTCTTCCAATTTATTCAACAAGGTATAGGGATTAGCTACTACTGGGTAGAGATCTTCCACGATTTTATTAATTGCCCTCACATGATCCCTTGCTGTTTTTAACACAATTCCTTTCTCAGTCTCTGTCATTGCATCAAATCCACATCTTTCCAATCTGGATCCAAATTCTTAACTATCCATTCAAATTTCTTGGCTACCCCGCTAGGATCTTCCCTGTATTCCTTTACAGTTTCTCTCCATTTGTCTATATCTTCCATTTGGAAGGGTATTCTTATCAGGGTCGGCCCCCGGCCCCATCGCCTGTCTTAAAGGGGCTTGGATGATGGGTCCCACCTTACTACGAGTTCGAGCAGTGATGGGACTTGATCCGCTAGATGGCGTTCCGCCCTCATCAGAGGACTCGTCCCCGTCTGCGCGGACGGGAGTTCCCGCAGCCGACCCAGCATCGGGGGGGGGGGTGGGGGGGTGGGGGGGGTGTGTGTGACACAAAATCCTCCATACGCTCCTCCAATTTCTTCCGATTCCCTTTTGTTTTTAGACACCTTTGCCCTATGCTGCACGCAGAACAACACTGCTTAAGTTTTCCCGGCTCTTTCTTTCCATCCCTTTCTAATGCCAACACAAGGGGACCCTGCGGGGCTAGATTTATACCACTTTCTTTTTGCCACTCGGGGTGATTTCGCAAAGTGAAAAACATATCGGCATATGAGACCTCATCCCATTTTCCTTCTCTTCTCAAGAACAACATTAGCTGTAGCAAAGTATTATAATCCAGGGTCCCATTCTCAGGCCACTTTGCCTCATCATCTAACTTGTACAACGGCCACCATTGATTGCAATACTTAACTAACGTCCTTTTATTCACACTACCTCCCGGGGGTCCTCCTATCTCCTTCCAATGTTGCAAAATACAGCCCAAGGGGCTCTTCTTCAGAATCTCTTTGCTCTGTGAAGTTCCCATTATGCAGCAGGTCCACCTCTTTGTTCCCTAATCAATATACAGCAAACCCTAACAAACAAACCTAGACAAATCCTTCTAATGCCGATAGCTCTAATTACTTAACCAAAATTCTATACTTTAAGCTACGAGAAATAGTTACTGAACCGCAATTTTACACCGGAACGTTGTACGACATTTATAACAAATACAACATACTATTATGATTATCACTAGTAGTATTCCGTCGATAACAACAATGGGATAATTACTTTAAAATAAACATTCACTATTTTCTTACGCTTCGTTTTTCACCGGCTGCTTCCCTCGCGGGAGAACAGAACCGCAGGTCAAAACTCCACACTCACACTTGTTTATATGTCTCATTCACACAGAGGCCTCACACACAGTCACACAATTTTAACCCGGCCCAACAACAAATGTCTTAAAATAAGTGTTTTAATAACATAGAACAAAAAGACGAATATAGATAATGAATAAAACTTACATCCCTTCAGATGCTGGGAACCCCATGTTCATGCAGCATCGGATGGAGCCCAGTTCTCATGTGAAAATACTTACGAATAGAGTGGTTTTCTTGTAAGAAAATATATAATAGCTCAAATGACCAAATAGGATGAATCTCTCTACAGATAGGATCTGCACAGAGTGCCATGGCAAAAATCCATCTGGGCAATGCAACACAGGTCCAAAAGCCACGCTGTATGTGCAGCACAGCACAGGCCTGTGCCTACTTAGGTTAACTCTTATGAAGGAAGGGGTTAAAAGGGATTTTAATAGAAGGAGCATTACCTAATAGTTGCTGTCCATTTAAAAAACTGATAGTGCTTATCTATTGTCTAAATTAACTGAAGCAGAGAGTCTTGCATCTCCATACAAAGGGGTTAGTTCCTGATAGGGGCTGGGAGTCGCCTAGAACCGGTTAAGACTGACCCTGCTGTATGGATGGGATCCAAAAGAGAACTGAGTTTGCACAGAAACAAAGGTCAGTCAGCGGACACCGTGATGAAGAGGAGGAGCCTTCATCTTGGGACCCCCGACAACCAACACCAGGAGGCACTGCGCAAACGCAGATGAGAGGAGTCTATGGAAATTACTTCTTGGAACTAATTATAATACGGAAATTATTTCTTGGAACTGATTTTGATATGCAATGAGGATAGATGCATGTGTATAGGTGCATTGGGAAATCTAATGTATATGAAATATTTGATTGTATAAATTGAAGAGACACATTGCTGCTCGGCGCACACGACTTTGGTGGGACTACCCCCCCGTGCTGCCCGGTGCCGAATAAACATACCTACTTTACAGTCTTACAGATTGTGGAGTCTGCTTTCCGCACGTCACTTATGTGGATCATTAACTCCTCGAAGTACAATGGTCTCTGGGTCAGGATTATTGCATTCCATCTCTTGAAGCACATACAGTTTATGTTTCCATAGATATTATAAACTACAGATTATATTAATAATATACAGGCTTCTCAAGCCCTAAGTACAAGGCCAAATAGAGAAGACACGACCTGTTCTAGGGCAGTAACTCCTTGAATACAATGTCTTCTGCAAGACCCCCAATACAGGGTGCTAGTATCCCAACATCGGAGCAATCAGGTCATAATTTGCTCACCTGGATGATGGTTGTAATCTTTCTGCATATTTTACAGCTCCCTCAGGGACAGGGACCAGGTGGTTGCCAACTCGTTTATGATTTCTGTCTCTTACCGCTCCTGTTCCTGTGGCTGCCCTGCTGCAGAACAGGCTTCGTCTTCTGATTCTTCTTCCTGCTCTCTCTCTCGGGAGAAGCTTCTTCCTCTCTTAATAATCGAGTCAACATCCACTTCCATTGTTTCTTCTTGACTACAGCAGCTACTATTATAGTCGGGGCTGGGTCTCTAACTTAGGCACAGTCTCCATTTCTATGCCTTCAGATTGAGAGAGCATCTCAGTGTCTGTTTGTGTGCCCTCAGATCAGGCGACCCTCTTTCTCTTTTGAGGGTGCTGGACAGCAGCTGGATAGGCATGGGCCAGGCCCCAACACAGCATTAGAAGTTGCTGTGTTTCATTGGGGCAGGTAAGGGTCCCCTCCTTCAAATGGTGTACTAATTCAATGGGATTGCATGCCTGTTCAGGTGTAAAATCCTAGGCTATGGGAGGTGACAACGGCTCTAGGCACCTGACCAAATCCTCCCACACACCCTGCCACCCAGGGATTGACTGCCTTAGAGCATGCTCTCTGGGCGTCCTGTCCCAGTGTTTCACAAATCTCATTGTAAAAAATTTCTTCCTTATATCTAATCTAAATCTATCCTCTTTTAGTTTAAAACCATTACCCCTTGTCCTGTCACAACAGGCCCTGCTAAAAAATCTGTCCCCATCTTTCTTATAGGCCCCCTTCAGGTACTGAAAGCCCGCTATAAGGTCTTCCTGCAGCCTTCACTTCTCCAGGCTGAACAGTCCCAACTCTCTCAGCCTTTCCTCATGGGAGAGGTGCTCCAGCCCTCCGATCATCTTTGTGACCCTCCTCTGGACCCACTCCAACAGCTCCATGTCCTTCTTGTGCTGGGGGCTCCAGAGCTGGACGCAGGACTCCGGGTGGGGTCTCACCAGAGCAGAGCAGAGGGACAGAATGACCTCCCTCGACCTGCTGGCCACACTGCTTTTGATGCAGCCCAGGAAACGGTTGGCCTTCTGGGCTGCGAGCGCACATTGGTGGCTCATGTCCAGCTTTTCGTCCACCAGTACCCCCAAGTCTTTCTCGGCAGGGCTGCTCTCAATCCCTTCATCCCCCAGCCTGTATTAATAGCAGGGGGTTGCCCCGACCCAGGTGCAGGACCTTGCACTTGGCCTTGCTGAACCTCACACAGGCCCACTTCTCAAGCTTTTCCAGGTCCCTCTGGATGGCATCCCATTCCTCAGGCATGTCAACTGCACCACTCAGCTTGGTGTCAGCGGTGAAACCGGCAGCAGCATTCAGTCAGAGAGGAATGCAGCAGCGCTCGACTGAGGTGGACAGGGGGGTTCACGGAGCCAGGGAAACCAGAGGGAAGAGTAGCAAGACCCGCCAGGAGCCGGCAGCTCTCACGAGTGAGGCCAACATGGCATGGGCATTCCCAGGAGCAACCGTCGGAGATTTAAACGGCCCTTGCAGAGCATGAGTGACTAGGAGCATGGCGAACAAGGTGGGCAAATGGTTTGACGCGTCTGTCAGGGCGTGGCGCAGCAGTTTGCACAGCAGTTCGTGCAGAAGGGTGTGCAGGGAGTGCCCTGCAACCTGACTGTAGGCCACAGCCAAGGGGAGAGCTCTAGGTCTCTGTCAAAATGGTGGGCACTCACCTCAGACCTAAAACCAGAGTTTCCACAGTGGACGCCCCTGTGATGTCTGACGCTTACACCCAGATGGAACTGGTAAGGAAGGAGACTTCAGTACAGGTGGTAGGTTGCAGTGAATGCCCAGACCCTTCTTCTGGAGCACTGGTAAGTGCCTGCACAAGATGCAGGCAGGTTGAGGATCTGATACGTCAGGTGGCTGAGTTGCAGGAAACAGTTAAAAGGCTATGCAGTATTAGAGGAGCTGAGTTGGAGACAGATACATGGTTGCAGAACCATGTTCCTGTGGTGGCCACCACTGAGAATGAGGCAACTTGGACCCTGGTGACCCACAAAAGCAGGACTCCGCTCCAGTCTCCACCCTCCAGCATCACTACCAAAAACAAATATGAAGCTTTAACAGCTATAGACACCCACAAGCAAGGTCTGCAAGAGGAATCTACACCAGCAGCACACAGCGGGTACCATAAAAAGAAATGACGAGCACTCGTAGTGGGTGACTCCCTGTTAAGGGGCAATGAGGCACCCATCTGCCAACCTGACAGGGAGGCAAGCGAGGTGTGCTGCCTTCCAGGAGCTAAGGTCCTAGATGTGGCCGAGAGGGTGCCACAACTTGTCAAGAGCACAGACTACTATCCGCTGTTACTCTTTCATGTGGGCACAAATGACACTGCAAGCAAGAACCTTGGCAGAATTAAGGAAGACTTCAAAGCCCTGGGGGTGCAAGTGAAAAGCATTGGTGCCCAAGTTATCTTTTCCTCCATTTTACCAGTTAGAGGAAAGGGATCAGCTAGAAACAGATGCATTATGGGTATCAACTCCTGGCTTCGTGACTGGTGCCGCCGTGAGGGTTTTGGCTTTTATGACAATGGGACATTCTTCAACGGCTATAACCTGTTGGGGAGAGATGGGATCTGCCTGTCTAGAAGAGACAAGGGGATCGTTGGCAACAGGCTGGCCAACTTGGTGTGGAGGGCTTTAAACTGAAGGACTTGGGTGGGGTGGGGGGCAAAGTCACAATGCTCAAGCCATCTCATCCAACTGGGGAATAAGCCAGGCCAACCGGAGCACTGACAAATGTTCCTTAACTGCCTCCCAAGTTGAGAACCAGATGGCCAACCACCTTAAGGGTGGTTATGGCTATGGCAGATCCTCTTGCAACTCTCCAGGGAAACCTGCATGCTCAATTACCTCTCTGAAATGCCTCTACACCAATGCAAGCAGCATGGGCAATAAGCAGGAAGAATTAATCTGTGTGCAGTCACAGGGCCACGATCTCATTGCAATTACAGAGACATGGTGGGACAGCTCGCATGACTGGAATGCTGTCATGGATGGCTACACACTCTTTAGGAAAGACAGGCCAAAAAGGCGAGGTGCTGGAGTTGCTCTGTATGTAAGGGAGCAACTGGAATGTATTGAGCTCTGCCTGGGGGTGGATGAAGAAGGAGTTAAGAGCTTATGAGTAAGAATTCAGGGACAGGCACATACGGGTGACACTGTTGTGGGTGTGTACTACAGGCCACCTGACCAGGATGAGGAAGTTGATGACGCAGACAGCTGAAAAGAAGCCTCACAGTCACAGGCCCTGGTTCTGGTGGGGGACTTCAACCACCCTGACATCTGCTGGAAAGACCACACAGCTAGGCAGGCGCAGTCCAGGAGGTTCCTGCAGAGCGTTGATGATAATTTTTTGAAACAGGTGGTGGAGGAGCCAACAAGGAGAGGTGTGCTGCTGGACCTGCTGCTGGCAAGTAGAGATGGACTGGCTGAGGATGTGAAGGCTGAGGGCAGCCTCGTCTGCAGTGACCATGAAATGGTGAACTTCAGGATCCTGCATGGAGAAAGCAGGGTGATAAGTAGGATCAAAACTGTTGGCGTGGGTTACGGATCCGTTGTAACGATGTGACCCCAATATGAGTATGATCGTTCACCTTTATTAGTCAGCAAAAACAAGGTTTATATAGCAAAACTATTACAGCATCTGAATGGTTAAACCCCCAATCCATACATAGGCAAAACTGCTGCAACTCGTTGTGATTGGTGCAGAGCTGCATCTCGATGTGAAAACAGTACTGTGGCAGGAAACAGCAACGTGGCAGGAAGGAAGTGACGGTGTGGCAGGAAACGGTGACGTTCCCCCTGCTCCAGTGTCCCGAGCTCGTCGCTCTCCCTTCCCAGCAGGGTTCCGTGTCAGCCGCTCCCAAGGCTCACTTCCGGATCGGAACCTGGGTTGCTCAACGCACCAAGCTATGTCCCCTCTCGTCCAGCCAGGACTCCACACAAAACCTTGGACTTCAGGAGAGCTAACTTTGGCCTCTTCAAGGAGCTACTGGGAGGAATCCCGTGGGCCAGGGTTCTCGAAGGCAGGGGGGTCCAAGAGAGCTGGTCGCTGTTTAAACACCACTTCCTCCATGCTCATGAGCGGCGCATACCCCTGAGAAAGAAATCTAGAAAAGGAGGCAGGACACTCGCACGGATGAGCAAGGAGCTTCTAGCAGAGCTCAGGTGGAAGAGAAAGATCCATGGAATGTGGAAAGAGGGGCAGGCCACTTGGGAGGAGTACAGGAATGTTGTCAGAGCATGCAGGGATGCAACCAGGAAGGCTAAGGCCCACCTGGAATTGAAGCTGGCAAGGGATGTCAAAAACAACAAGAAGGGCTTCTTCAACTACATCAGCAGCAAAAGGAAGGCTAGGGACAATGTGGGGCTGCTGCTGAACGAGGTGGGTGTCCTGGTGATGGAGGATGCAGAGAAGACAGAGCTATTGAATGCCTTCTTTCTTCAGTCTTCAGTGCTAAGGCCGGCCCTCAGGAATCCCAGGTCCTGGAGGTAAGAGAGGAAACCTGCAGAAAGGATGACCTTCCCTTGGTCAAGGAGAACTGTGTGAGGGATCACTTAAGCAATCTGGACGCCCACAAATCCACAGGCCCTGACAGGGGTGCTGAGGGAGCTGGCAAATGTCATTGCTGAGCCACTCTCTGTCATCTTTGAAAGGTCTTGGAGAACAGGAGAGGTGATGAGTGGTCAGTGAGGTGGATTGAGAACTGGCTGAATGGCAGAGCTCAGAGGGTTGTCATGAGCGGCACTGAGTCTGGTTGGAGGCCTGCAGCTAGTGAGGTTCCCCAGGTGTCATACTTGGCCCAGCCTTGTTCAACTTCTTCATCAATGACCTGGATGAAGGGACAGAGTGTACCCTCAGCAAGTTTGCTGATGACACAAAACTGGGAGGAGTGGTGGATACACTGGCAGGCTGTGCTGCCATTCAGTGAGACCTGGACAGGCTGGAGACTTGGGCAGAGAGGAACCTGTTGAAGTTCAACAAAGGCAAGTGCAGGGTCCTGCACCTGGGGAGGAACAATTTTCTACAGTGTCACACAACAGGACTAACTTGGGTTAGGCCTGCTTGTTGAGCATCTGCCTGGACCAAAGTTCAGTTAGTTCGGACAGGAGGAGTGCATCTGTCACACCAGGCTTCCCCTAGCAATGACCCCTGTTGTGTTAATTTGGCAGAAAATAAACCCCTTGCATTCTAACTCTCTTCACCAGAGTGAGAGGCTAGGTGCAGCTAGGTTTAAATTCTGAGTGATATCCAATTTGCCACTACCAGTCCAGTTGCGTTTCATATGTATATTAAACTGTCATGATTCTGGATAGACTGAATCACAGAATCACAGAATAGTACGGGTTGGAAGGGACCTCTGTGGGTCATCTAGTCCAACCCTCCTGCCGAAGCAGGATCACCTACAGTAGGCTGTAGAGGACCTTGTCCAGGTGGGTCTTGAATATCTCCAGAGAAGGAGACTCCACAACCTCCCTGGGCAGCCTGTTCCAGTGCTCCGTCACCCTCAGAGGGAAGAAATTCTTCCTCATGTTCAGACGGAACTTCCTGTGCTTCAGTTAGTGCCCATTGCCCCTTGTCCTGTCGCTGGGCACTACTGAAAAGACCTTGGCCCCATCCTCCTGACACCCACCCTTCAGATATTTGTAGGCATTTATTAGGTCCCCTCTCAGCCTTCTCTTCTTCAGGCTAAACAAGCCCAGCTCCCTCAGCCTCTCCTCGTAGCAGAGATGCTCCAGTCCCCTCACCATCCTCGTAGCCCTCCGCTGGACTCTCTCCAGTAGCTCCTCATCTTTCTTGAACTGGGGAGCCCAGAACTGGAAACAGTACTCCAGATGAGGCCTCACTAGGGCAGTGTAGAGGAAAAGGAGAACCTCCCTCGACCTGCTGGCAACACTCTTCTTAATGCACCCCAGGATCCCATTGGCTTTCTTGGCAGCCAGGGCACACTGCTGGCTCATGGTTAACCTGTCGTCCACCAGGACACCCAGGTCCCTCTCCGCAGAGCTGCTCTCCAGCAGGTCCGCCGCAAGCCTGTACTGATGCATGGGGTTGTTCCTCCCCACGTGCAGGACCCTGCATTTGTCTTTGTTGAACCTCATCAGGTTCCTCTCTGCACAACTTCCCAGCCTGTCCAGGTCACGCTGAATAGCAGCACAGCCTTCCGGTGTATCTACCACACCTCCCAGTTTGGTGTCATCAGCAAACTTGCTGAGGGTACATTCTGACTCTTCATCCAGGTCATTGATGAAGAAGTTAAACAAGGCTGGGCCCAGTACTGACCCCTGAGGGATACCACTAGTTACAGGCCTCCAACTAGACTCAGCGCCGCTGACGGCAACCCTCTGAGTTCTGCCATTCAGCCAGTTCTCAATCCACCTCACCAACCACTCATCCAGCCCACACTTCCTGAGCTTCCCTAGGAGGATATTATGGGAGACTGTGTCGAAAGCCTTGCTGAAGTCCAGGTAGACAACATCCACGGCTCTCCCTTCATCTACCCAGCCGGTCATGCCATCATAGAAAGCTATCAGGTTGGTCAAGCATGATTTCCCCTTGGTGAATCCATGCTGACTACTCCTAATAACCTTCTTTTCTTCCACTTGCTTGTTGATGGCCTCCAGGAAAAGCTATGCCATCACCTTTCCCGGGATGGAGGTGAGGCTGACCGGCCTGTAGTTCCCTGGGTCCTCCTTCTTGCCCTTTTGGAAGATTGGAGTGACATTGGCCTTTCTCCAGTCCTCGGGCACCTCTCCTGTCCTCCAGGACCTCTCAAAGATGATGGAGAGTGGCTCAGCAATGTTATCCGCCAGCTCCCTCAGCACTCGTGGGTTCATTCCATCGGGGCCCATGGATTTGTGGATGTCCAGATCACTTAAGCGATCCCTCACGCAGTCCTCCTCGACCAAGGGAAAGTCGTCCTCTCTGTAGGCTTCCTCTCTTACCTCCGGGGCCTGGGATTCCTGAGGGCCTGCCTTGGCACTGAAGACTGAAGCAAAGAAGGCATTCAGTAGCTCTGCCTTCTCTGCATCCTCCGGCACCAGGACACCAGGACACCCGCCTCATTCTTACAAATTCTCATTGCTTACAAATATCTGAAGGGTGGGTGTCAGGAGGATGGGGCCAAGCTCTTTTCAGTGGTGCCCAGTGACAGGACAAGGGGCAATGGGCACAAACTGAGGCACAGGAAGTTCCGTCTGAACATGAGGAAGAACTTCTTCCCTCTGAGGGTGACGGAGCACTGGAACAGGCTGCCCAGGGAGGTTGTGGAGTCTCCTTCTCTGGAGATATTCAAGACCCGCCTGGACAAGGTCCTGTGCAGCTTGCTGTAGGTGACCCTGCTTCGGCAGGAGGGTTGGACTAGATGACCCACAGAGGTCCCTTCCAACCCCTACTATTCTGTGATTCTGTGATTCAGCAGCGGCCCCACATTGTCCCTAGACTTCCTTTTGCTGCTGATGTAGTTGAAGAAGCCCTTCTTGTTGTTTTTGACATCCCTTGCCAGCTTCAATTCCAGGTGGGCTTTGGCCTTCCTCATCGCATCCCTGCACGCTCTGACCTCATTCCTGTACTCTTCCCAAGTGGCCTGCGCCTCTTTCCACATTCCACGGACCTTTCTCTTCCACCTGATCTCCGCCAGAAGCTCCTTATTCAGCCATGCTGGTCTCCTGCCTCCTTTGCTCGATTTCTTTCTCAGGGGGATGCACTGCTCCTGAGCATGGAAGAAGTGACGTTTAAAGAGCGACCAGCCCTCTTGGACCCCCCTGCCTTCGACAGCCCTGGCCCACGGGATTCCTCCCAGTAGCTCCTTGAAGAGGGCAAAGTTAGCCTTCCTCAGGTCCAAGGTTTTGATCCTGCTTATCGCCCTGCTTCCTCCATGCAGGATCCTGAAGTTCACCATTTCATGGTCACTGCAGCCGAGTCTACCTCCAGCCTTCATATCCTCCACCAGTCCCTCCTTGTTTGTTAGTACAAGGTCCAGCAGAGCGCCTTTCCTTGTTGGTTCCTCCACCACTTGCATCACAAAGTTATCATCGATACTCTGTAGGAACCTCCTGGATTGCACCTGCCTAGCGGTATGGTCTTCCCAGCTGATGTCAGGGTGGTTGAAGTCCCCCGTGAGAACCAGGGCCTGTGATTGTGAGGCTGCTTGCAGCTGCCTGTAGAAGACCTCATCAATTTCCTCCTCCTGGTCAGGTGGCCTGTAGTACACACCCACAATAACATCACCCATATGAGCCTGTCCCTTAATTCTAACCCACAAGCTCTCAACTCGTTCCTCATTTGCCCCCAGGCCAAGCTCAATGCATTCCAGTTGCTCCGTCACATACAGAGCAACTCCACCACCTCTCCTTGTTGGCCTGTCTTTCCTAAAGAGTCTGTAGCCATCCATGACAGCATGCCAGTCATGCGAGTTGTCCCACCACGTTTCTGCGATGGTGACCAAGTCTTAGCCGTCCCACTGTATAATGGCTTCCAGCTCCTCCTGTTTATTGCCCATGCTACGTGCGTTGGTATAGACACACTTGAGCTGGGCTGTCAATCTCACCCCTGACACTGGCACGCCAAGCCTGGGCTCATCCCTAGTGAGCTGGGCGATGTCCCCTTCCCCCTTCGAACCTAGTTTAAAGCCCTCTCAATAAGCCCTGCCAGCTCGTGGGCAAGAATCCTTTTGCCCCTTTGAGACAGCTGCGATCCACCTATTGCCAGCAGGCCCGGTGCTGTGTACACCTCCCCATGATCAAAGAAGCCAAAATTTGACCGATGGCACCAGTCCCTGAGCCACCTGTTAACCAGGTGAGTTTTCCTGCCCCTTTCAGTGCTGTTCCCTGCCTCTGATGGGATGGAGGAAAACACCACCTGTGCCCCTGATCCCTCAACCAGTCACCCCAGTGCCCTGAAGTCCCTTTTGATGGCCTTGGGACTTCTCTCTGCGATCCCGTCCCAGCCAACCTGCATTACCAAGAAGGGGTAATAATCAGAAGGCTGCACCAGACCAGGGAGTTTCCAAGCAACATCCCTAACCTGGGCCCCAGGGAGGCAGCAGACTTCCCTGTGGGATGGGTCTGGTCGGCATATCGGGCCCTCTGTTCCCCTCAGAAGGGAATCACCTATGACAATTACCCTCCTTTTTTTCTTAGTTGAGGCAGTCGTAATATGTGGGGCTGTCTGACTCATCCTGGGCAACACCCTGGATGGAGCTTCACCTTCATCCACTTCCTCTGTGGCCGCTCCCTCACATTCCAGAGCCCCATATCTGTTGTTTAAGGGCAACTGGGCAGGTGAGGGAGGCAGGGAGGGTATTCGCTTGCCACCCCAAGCAGGGACCCATTTCCATTCCCCCCCATCTCTTAGGTCCCCTCTTTCTGCTCGGTGGCAAAAGGGTAGGGGGTTCTCTGCTTTTCGTGGAGCTGCCTCCTGCTGCCTCTGCCTCAGGGAGGGCAGGGAGCGGCTCCACCAGTCGATCTCTCTCTCACACTCCCGGGTGCTCCTCAACCTCTCCACTTCCTCTTTAAGCTCTGCTACCAGGCTGAGCAGGTCATTCACCTGCTCGCACCGAACACAGCAGTTATCTCTGCTGTCTTCTGGTACGAGCGCCAGGCTCAGGCACTCCCTGCAGCCAGAGACCTGGACACCTGCGTTCTTGCGTGGGGCCTCCGTCTGGGTCCCCACACTCCTTCTAGCAAGAGCTTTCCCACGGGTGGTAACCATGGCTAGAATATCTCCTGGATAGGCGATGCCCACTACTTGAGTTGCCAGGAGGGGCGGCTGCACCCTGCCCGCTCGCCTTCCCCGTTCGCCTTCCCTGCTCGAACTGCCGTGCAAACTGCTGCACCGCTCCGGGGCTGCTGCGCTACTTCTGTTTGCCCGCGCTCCTGGTCGCTCGCGCTCCCTGGGGGCTGCTCTTATACGTGAGGGTGTTTAGCCGCTGTCACACTGGACTCCGCCCCCGCTGAGTCAGAGCTGCCGCTTGTTGGCACCTCTCACTTTCCCGCTCGGGGGGGGGGGGGTTGGCTGGGGTCTCCTCTCTCTCTCGACGCTTTTTGCCGCCTCGCCGCTGTGGTTTTGCCACTGGAGAAAGGGTCCCTCGGCGCGAGCCTCTGCTCCAGAGCCCTTCATTTTACAGTAGCTTCGCCAAAATGGCGAATGGATACACTAATAGCAGTGTGCACCTTCAGTCCAGTCGTGCTCATGAACTAGCACGGCCACATTTGGTCGCGTTCAGTAAGAAACTGTGACAACTGGCTACTTAAACAGTGCAGTTTTATTTGTGCAACTGGTATATAGGTTTTTTGAATTGCCAGTGATAGTGACTGTCTGCAAGAAAGCACATGCAAATATAAAACGCATGTATAAATAATACAGCCTGGCTATAAACATTAGGGAGTAACTATTCCCGAGAAAAGCGCTTAGTTTAAGTCTCACCCAAGGTGTCCCAAGGGGGGGAGAAGCAAGGCTCAGCCCATCAGCCAATCCCAGCTGTCGGAGGCAGTCTGAGGTGGAGTTTCCCTTGACTTGCTCACGGTGTTATCTTCTTTTCCTCCGAAGATCTACGGTGTTATCTTCTTCTCCGAAAATCCCCCATTTCCCTGGCTATTTTTGTATCCTTTCTACCTTTAAGGTGGAGTTTGAGTGACTGTAGTCATACATACCTTTTATCATGATTGGTGTAAAATTCTCTCGCTTCATGTTTAAAGGTATAGTTTACGAAAAATTGAGAGCGCCGACTCGAAGAGGGGTGGTCGCACCTCGGAGGCGGATAGCCTTCGGGATGGAGGTGTGTTTTGGTATTAAAATGATATTAAAACGAGCAAAGTTCACGAGAGGATAGCACTTTGGCAAGGTTTCGAAAACCTGTTGGCTCAGGGGGCCAGATGAGCTGCTTATCAGTTCTAGAGAACCATTTCTTCCCACTTTATCATCACGGAGCAGGGCCACGGAGTCTCCACTCCGCTCCATCCTCTATGGTATGTTGCAGGGAGTTGCTGTGTTAGTGGATTCCTGGCATGCCTGCTGGAGCTGTGTCCCATCCTCAGAGCTCCTTTTGATTTCATGCTTTTACTCAATGGGTGAACACTGCTATGTTTTTCATATAAAACTTAATTTTACTAATAATTCCACAACCCAGAGCTCTGAGGGCGGTAGTCAAGGGCATGGGGGCCCAGGTGGTGTTCTCCTCAGTCCTGCCAGTGAGGGGAAAGGGTGGGAGGAGGAGGAGGAGGAGGAGGGCACTGATAATTGGCTGTGGAACCGGTGCTGGCGACAGGGGTTTGGGTTCTTATGACCGTGGGACCCTGTCTGCGGATCAGCGTCTGCTTGGGGGAGCAGGGATCCACCTCACTAAGCGGGGCAAAGGTATTTTTGCCAGTAGGCTAGCTGACCTCATTAGGAGGGCTTTAAACTAAGAACGAGGGGGAGGGAGAGAGTAACCAGCAGCCCTGCGAGGGAGTGAGGGACAGGGTCAATGAGCAAAGGGCAGGGGGGGATGTGACGGGAAGGGATCACAAAATCAACAAAAGGGGGCTTAAGCGGGGTCACCTCCAGCACGTGCGTGTAGGCAAGGAAGTGCCTACAAGGCACCATCATGGAGAAATACCCAGAGCCCCTTCTAGGGAGTCAACGTGCTGGGGTGCCTCTCTGAAGTGCCTGTACGCTAACGCGTGCAGTATGGGGAAAAAGCACGAGGAGAGGTGCTCTGCTGGACCTCCTGCTGAACAACAAGGAGGGGCTCGTTGGGGATGCGAAGGCCAAAGGCAGCCTTGGCTGCAGCGGCCGTGAGATGGCGGAGTTCAGGATCCCGAGAGGAGGGTAAAAAGCAAGCTCGCAACCCTGGACTTGAGGAGAGCCGACTCTGGCCTCTTCAGGGATCTGCTTGGAGGCGTCCTGTGGGATAGGGCCCTGGAGGGAAGAGGGGCCCAAGGAAGCTGGTTAATATTGGAGGGTCACCTCCTCCGAGCTCAAGAGCGGTCCGTCGCAATGAGCCTTAAGGCTGCGCAAGAGGAAGGTGAGCCTGAATCCAACCTCGAGCTGACTGACGCAAGTAACTCACGAGATGAAGGAGGCTGGACGCTTGTCTGTGCTTGGGCTAGAAGGAAGAACCCTCCCCCCTCTCCTGAAGTGTCCCTACATAACAGACAGGATGCTCTGGGCTTGGGGACTGAAGAGCACGCGAGTAACGGACAGGATCCAGGACAAGCCAGCCATGCAAAGCTGACCCAACCACTCACCCGCATTCAAACCAGTGCCACCGGAAAAGCACGTAAGGTATTAGTAATTGGAGATTCCCTACTGAGAGGCACCGAAGCACCCATTTGCCGTCCAGATGGTTTCTCTAGAGAAGTCTGCTGCCTACCAGGAGCTCGCATCCGTGGCGTCACTGAGAGGCTGCCGAGCCTGGTGAACCCTACAGATTATCATCCGCTCCTACTGTTCCGTGTAGGGTCTGACGAGGCAACTTGGAACCCTCCAAAGAGACTATATGTCCCTCAGAGCAATGTTAAAAGGATCAGGAGCAGAGGTGGTGGTCTCCTCTGTCCTCCCAGTCAGAGGAAGGGGTCCAGGAAGGAGGAGGCGAATTGAACAGGTGAATGCCTGGCCACGTAGCTGGTGCCATGCTCAAGGTTTTGCCTTCTGTGATCATGGATCTACCTTTGAGAAGCCGGGTCTGTTGGCAGCTGATGGGGTTCACCTGACCAAGCGGGGCAAGAGGGGCTTCGCCAACGAGCTGGCCAGACTCACAAGGAGGGCTTTAAACTAGACTCGGCGGGGGAAGGGGATGGAGTTTTGAGCAACAGAGAAGAGCCAGGGGCTGCTGATGCGTTAGGAACCAACAGGGGAACACCTGAGAAATGCCGCAAAGGAACTGGGGCGCAATCCTCCAAAAAGGTGATGCGGTCGACAGCCCAACTGAAGCGTCTCTATGCCAACGCACGCAGCACGGGTAACAAATGTGGCTGAGTAAGGAGCTTCTGGTCGAGCTGAAGCACGAGAAGGAAACGCGTAGGCAGTGGAAGCGGGGACAGGCAGCCTGGGAAGAATGTAGGGATGCTGCCCGGGTGCGTGGGGATGGGATGAGGAAAGCTAAGGCACAGCCGGAGCTGAATTTGGCAAGGGGTGTGAAGAATCGTAGGAAGGGCTTCTACTGGGGCGCTGTAGGTGACCCTGCTTTGGCAGGAGGGTTGGACTAGATGACCCACAGAGGTCCCATCCAACCCCTAACATTCTGTGATTCTTTGATTCTGTGACTGATGAAAATATTAAACAGTACTGGTCCCTGTATGGACCCATGAGGGACACCGCTTGTCACCAGTCTCCGTGTGGACATTGAGCCATTGACCACTATCCTCTGGATGTGACCTTCCAACCAATTCCTCATCCACCGAACCATCCATCCATCAAATCCATATCTCCCCAATTCAGAGAGAATGATGTTGGGGGACTGTGTCGAAGGCTTTACAGAAGTCCAGATAGATCATATCCATAGCTCTTCCCTTATCCACTGATGCAGTCACTCCATCATAGAAGGCCACTAGATTGGTCAGGCAGGACTTTCTGTCACGAGTGGTTAGGTCGCTTAAAGACTCACTATCAAAGGTATTTGCAAGAAATTATTTTAATAAGAATTTTAAAAATGTGATTTTACAAAGTTCATTGGCAAGGTTCACTCTATTACTTACCAAATTAATGGAATACAAAATCGAGGTTGGATTAAGATAAAATGATTTATGCAGAGATTGAAAGAAAATATATAAGGTGTAAGGGAGACCCTCCCGTTGAATCACATGGTTCAGAATGAATCCCCTTGCTTTCTAAACTGCTTCTCAGAGAGGAGCCTAGGTGTGGCTGGATCCAGACTTCGCCTTAGACTGCAACGGTTTATGTCTAAAGGATATTTCTAGCAGCAATTTAAGGTGTGTTCACATTTAGAGAGAAAATCACAGAAATTTAGCAGTAATTGATCATTGGTTAACTTAGTATTTACAAAGTGATTTTAAAAAATCTCTATAATCACAATAATAGGATATTATTATTAATTGATTCACAGACATGCACACAGACAATATGCATAGATAAAAGTACCTGTTAAAAATTCCCATCGAGTTATGTGAAATACTCACTTCAAATTATTTTCCTCAACAGATGAAGGTTGAGCCTCGAGTGAGGGATCCCTGTATTTCAGCCCAGGTCCCGTCAGCGACAGTAATTTCAAACTTCAGATTTCAAAGTGCTCCGAGATGCGTCCCACTCAGAGGGAGATACTGGGCACAGCCTGCTGCAGTCCGGAAGAGCTCAAAGGGCCTTTCTTGGTACTGCTGTTTATAGGGTCTCAAGATGATTCCCTTTGGTCAGTAAATTTCCATCCGGGCGGCAATCTGGGTTGATAATTACTAGGATTCTCAAAATTCCAGTAACACTGGTGTGGGGTTTCTGGAAGAACAGGGACATATTGTGAGCAATCCAGACACTCTGAATATGGACTCGATCGGTTTGTAGCAGCACAGGCTTCAAGCAGCACAGGCCTCAAGGCCATTCTCAGGCCGGTTGCGGGAAAACAGACCTTTCTCAGGCCGTGGAGGCAGGGGAACCTGCGGTCCAGGAGAAGGAGCACGCGCGGGGTGACCCGCTGGCGCAGGAGTTTCCACCCCCACCGCCAGAATCGCTGCCTCTGTCACCGCGCCGCGGAGAGGGGTGCGCTGCGGCGCTGCCGCACGTAGATCGGCTGCACGCCGCCGCTGCTCCTTCCGATCGTCCCATGTTCCCGAAGCCTGTACCGTGGTATCCTCCACTTCCTCCGCCTACACCGCCGTCTCCCGGGACTCCAGTGACTCGTTGCACAGACGAGAAGGCTGCCGCCCGAGAATTGCAGGAGGACCAACTCAGAGAGCTGATAACTAAGTTAGAGAGACTGCAGGCGCACCTGGACCAGTCTCCCGGGAAGGTTACGGACATTTTGCTGCCGGAGCCACCAGTCCCTAACCCATATAACCCATTTTCTCTTCCAGCCCCACCTTGCGCCGTGCCGTGGGATGGGGGGTTGGGAACCGGGGGAGAGTCGGCGGTACGGTGGAGAGGGATAGCTACAGTGATGGCAGTTGCAGTTGGGGTGGCGGTGCGACCGTTGGTCAAAAAACAGAAAAGGAAAAAACAGGACAGGAGTTGTTTTAATTGTGGAAAAAAGGGTCACTTTCAGAAGGAATGTGGAGTCAAAGGACCGGTTAGTCAGGGTGGAAGAAAGTGGTGTGTGAACTGTAAGCAGGATAACCACAGTACCAGCGAATGCAGAAAATCGGGAAACAGAGCAGTTGTTCGACTTGGATGTGTGGCAGAGAATCGTGGACTCTGTGCATGCAGGTTGGCAACAAAGAGGAGCGATAATTAGCTCCTGCTTTTCGAGCTGTTGTTAGCCTGACTCAGAAGTAATGGAGTGCCCGCGGAATCACCGCGTGTTTTTGATGTTTTAACTTGGAAGGAGTCAGGAGAATTACCTTTTAAACATACTTCAAGGGGTGATGTGAATGCGAGTCGAGTATTAACAACTTGGCGTTTGGTTTATGAAGCGTTAAAAGAGTTGCGAGCAGAGAAAAAAGCAGCCAGCGCCATTCAGAAAAGTCCTTTTGCTGCAAATGTACCACCTGAAGAAAGCCGTGATCAGGGGCTGGGTCCAACAGGCCCTGAACAGGAATCGAGTCTGCCCCCCCCCCCAGCTTGCTGGAGGATGGGACAGTCACCTAGAAAGGAGCGAAAGCTCCATCAAAAGATTTTACCATGAATTTTGAAAGAACAAAGTCTTGCAGCTTACAATCCCTGTGGAAATCATTACTTGGTGTTGGGGTTGATGTAGCTTGAGAATTAGCACGACTAGGCCGTTTAAGTAAAACAGCATAACTCAACAGGCCCCTGGAAAGGACAGCTAAGAATAGAAATTGAGAAAGTTCTGAGAGTGTACATGGTGTGGGTTAGCAAAAACAAGATGTGTTCAAGGACGTGGAGGCGGTCAGTTGCTATTGGCGTTAGTGCATAGTTACCAATTATAAGGGAATGTGGGGCGTGTGAACAGCGTGTGATTTATGTCTGTAGCCTATCCGATGTAAGCGTAATCGTGTGTACAGATATGAAAAACGTATATAACCGCAGAAGCGGGGGAATAAAAGTATCTGACTGTGCATCTTACCAATGCATGTGAGGATCGTTCCCGTCCCTTCACGGATGTTGAGACCCGGTACTTGGAAATCAGTGTATACCGCTTTAAATGCTCTAAAACCCGCAGAAACTATCTTACAAGCGGCTGCTACTCCGCCGCCGCTATCTCAAAAGCAAGGACAGAGCCGCAGTCTTTTGAAATTTAACCCTACATACGATGAAATTCCTAACCCAACACGAGAAATGCGGGAGGTAAATCCGCCAGAACCTGACGATCCTTTAAATCCAGAGAAATGGGAAGTGGGGTGCAAAATTCAGCATCCCAAAAGTGTACGAAAGGGTCCCTCTACAGCAACTGGCGTATCCGACCTAAGATCAAAAACAAGGTGAATTCCAACATAAAACTGCACAGTCCCTCAGACGCAGTACAGCCACCGCACCAGCAGCCACCGCATCGGACGGGTCAGCAAACCTTACACCTGGTTGGGCACACGGCCTTCCCCCTGGCAACCGGCGGCGTGGCCCGTGCCGGCGCGACGAGAACCATCTTTCTGACATTCAACGCCTTGGTTGGGAAAAAGTGTGTATAATTCAATTACTGAAGATGGTCTTTCTAGATGATGTTGTTCACTCTGTTGAGAGGTGAAAATATTGACATTACAACTGAAGAGTTGTCCCTTCTATTTACTTTGTTAAAAAAGTCTCAGATTTGTTATTTTCACGAACATCGACGCTAAAAGCAATCGCCTTTACCTCCACAATTAATGTCAATTTACCAACAAACTTGTATATAACTTATGAGTTGTTTTTTCTCCCAGCCTTATACTCTTTTAGGTCGGTGGTGTGTTAATGCGCAGGAGTTGAAGACTCTGGAATGGATCTTTTGGTATTATATGGCCACGAAAATATTAACCACTTCTCGGAAATGTAATGATTATGTATGTTAACATGGCATAAATATCTAGTAGGAGTGTGTTTTCGGTACACACATTTCGGTAGAACTATACTATCCCCTGCGCGTTCACTACTGCAGTAAAGAACGCCTGCTTTCTAGAACTCCAAAATTAAGTTTTAGAGAGTTAATTATTTTGCTGCTTTGTGGTAATAGATTGTGGGTACCCAGGTAGGACCCTGCTCTTGAACATCAATGGTCCGAGGGATCGCAGGATCTCCAGCCGGCACCGAGGGATTCTCGGGGAGAACCTCTGATCCCTGGACCAAAAAGGTTCTGAGCACGGATCATTAATAAGACAAAGGCATTCTTCCAGTATTGTTTCTTGTTGCCTGCCTGATTAGTCGTAGTGAAAGCTTCAACATTAAGCTATATCCCTGAGGAGAAGGGAAAACGCCCTTCCTAAAACAGAACTGAAAAGAGAGTACTCTTCCTGAAACTGAAGCGTGGGAATTTCTCTGTTAAATGTTGAATATTATTGTAAGTCCTTGTCTGTTCATAAGTCTTTGCAATATTTGGATTTATGCTGAAAACTTGGTGTGCCTGTGTGTGTGTGTGTGTGTGGTCGCGACCATGAACGTGTGGTTTTATGTTACAGTGTTTGTATTTCTGTGATCTGATGGATTTATCTGGTTTCTGTGATCTAATGGATTTGTCTGGACTAAGTAACTGCTTTTGTGTCTTCCGGTTTGGAATAAGTTCTGCAGGTATTGATTATTTTCTGGTTTTCTTTTTTTTTTTTGGCTTTAGACTCTTGTGTTTGGACTCTGATTTAGCAGGACTCTGCAAGCATTTAATGCAACAGGGGTTAGATGTGCTGATGTTTGCAGCTTTGTGCTTCTATGTACATTAATTTTAGCCTATATAGTTAATGAGTCGCTAGGTGATTAATATGGTTAGCCAATACTGAATGTTAGGGATGTTTGTATGTGTGATAAGTATACCTATAACCCAAGTGCAAATTTACTGAGCTCATATTATTGATACACTGTTATTTCGATGCCTGACGCGGTGAGATGCATCCCCTCCAATTGTCAATAACGATATGTTGTGGTCAGGCGGTGCTTTGGGTCCCAACATCCACACAGGAAGAAAATTGGATGCAACTAAATCAATCTACACCCATATGTTAGGTAACAGATTTACCATCAGTATGTACCATTCTCAGGTTAATTTGATCTTTCTTTATACCCAGCAGGTTATAGTATGCACTTCACATCTCTATGTCTTCAATTGGCATTTGTGTTCTTATGTTTGTTTTTAGTATTGTAGTTTGTGTGGGCCTCTGAGAAAGTGGTAGCAAGCTGAAGGCCAAAATTATGTCAGCTCTCATCATCATCAGCAACCTCATCGGCTGACCTGGTGTGTAATTTGGCTACGGACTGAACAAAAGTAGAACAGAGATCCTCGTGCAAGTAGCTGCCTGATCGGGATAAAAAGTTCCCAGGAACTAACGTCCGGGTACATGACTGTTTGCACAAAGCACCTGGAACCACCTAACACTTCCGGCATCTCGAGAATTGCCTCCTATCCTAACTCATTTTCTGTCATTACAGAATGCTGATATACGACCTAAGGCAAAGGTGCTGGCACGGGATTTGCAATCGGGAGCTTGGACAGCTCCATGGGAACTATTAATGTGGGGGCACGGGTATGCTTGTGTTCCCACAGATGTAGGACCTAAATGGTTCCCAGCGAAGTGCATTAAGCTGGCACTAGACAAGCAACAGCCAACCACAAAAGACCCTGAAGCGCCTGCTGAACCGTCAGAAGGCATTTTGAGTGATAACACACTGTTTGATGGGAAGTGATTCGTTTGAGACTGTAAGGAGTGGTGTGTCAGGCCTCACCAGGCCGCAGGTGTCTATATGTTTAGTCTGTAAGCGCTGTTGTGGATATATTATCGCCCATTGTATATTTCGCAAAAGGTGTTTGATTTATTTTAATGGTAATCAACACATTTATCTGAATCGTACCTTAACACCATTGTGCATTTGCTGTAAAAGAATCGATACCGTAAGTAAGATCTATTCAATCCACTGTTTTGCTGTAACACAGACCGGTATATAAGATGGAAATGATAACGATCCTCTTAAGCTTGATTGGGGGTATGCAAGCAGTATGGGTGCCACCATAACCAAAATGAGTGTGTGGGTCACGCCAGCAGACCTGACAAGACCAGATTCGATTTGCCTGTCCATAGCATCTCCAGGGAACCCCCTTTTCCACATGCCTTGTCGGTGTCCCTTTAGATGCATGGCCCATACCACCGGCACTGACCAATGTGGCCCCCCCAAACAATGGCACAGTCACTGATATGTGGGACCTATGGTCTGTTCAACCGCCGTTGGCCCAGTTAGAGCCTCAAGAGACGGAGTTACTTGACTCCATACCAAAGGACTTTTGTTTGTTTTTTAACTATACAGGGAGAAATCAAACACATGCATGGAGCGTTAATACACTGAACATTATATATCGCAATGCAAGCGCCTGGTGCAACTATACCACAAGTGGCTTATCTAAATCGATTAATCAACCACTTGCTTTACCCCATGGAGTATTTATCATTTGTAGGAACCATGCTTAGCCGTCCATCCCATCCCATATAAAGGAAGGTCCCTGTAGTCTAGGGAGATAAACGCTTTTAACACCAAATCAGATCATGATAATTGGCCACCGAAATACACGATACCGAGGGAAAAGAGCAATTCATGCTTTTACCTCAGATTGCAAACACAATATCGAATTTTGGAATAGCGGTGAAATAATCACTGCATCATTTTTAGCCCCCAGGATTGCAGCCTTTCAGGCTCTAGTTGCCCCGATGAAATTGGAAGACTAATGCTACTTCTTAGGCCTTAAGTAGTTTGTCTTTAGATGTTGATTTGGTTAGACACGCAACTTTACAAAATCATGTGGCAATTGATTTTTACTTTTAGCACAAGGACATGGGTGTGGAGATTTTGAAAGAATGTGTTGTATGAATTTGTATGACCACTGAAAATTGATACATCAACAATTGAGTGAACTACGCAAAAATTTGAACGTTATAAAGGTAGAGTCAAGACTGACAGGCTGGCTCAGTCATCTGGGCATCAGTGGGTGTTGGATCTGGTCAAACAGGGAATAGCGATGCTGGTTACGATTCGGATCATGCTATGCATTTTTGGATGTTTGATAAGTTGTGCCATAAAGGTGGTTAAGAAGACATTTAACAGTATCTGGGTTGCTCAAAAACAAAATGGGGATTTGTGGGGTTTCTGGAAGAACAGGGACATATTGTGAGCAACCCAGACACTCTGAATATGGACTCGATCGGTTTGTAGCAGCACAGGCTTCAAGCAGCACAGGCCTCAAGGCCATTCTCAGGCCGGTTGCGAGAAAACAGACCTTTCTCAGGCCGGCTGCGGGAAAACAGACCTTTCCCAGGCTGGCTGTGGGAAAGACAGTCATTCTCAGGCCGGCTGCAGGTAAACAGTCGTTCTATGAATAATGACCAATCATAGTTTTGATGCCGTGAAAAGCCAGAATTGAAGACTCAATAGTCGGCAGACTATTAAGCAGGTATTCTTTATTGCGGCGCCGGGCACACGGGGGATCTCTCCTCCAAACGTGTGCACCGAAGAGACACAGTTACTAGGTATTTATGCTATGTTAACATACATATTAATTACATTTCCAAGAAATGTTTAACATAGTAATGGCTTTTCCGAGAATTCATTAATATATGGTAATGTCCGTCGCACATGCTTGTTTGGCGTCTCTCGGCAGGGGTCTTCAGATTATCCTGCAGCCTCCTTATCTCTGTAGTTTGCATACCTGTTCTCCCAAGGCCCAGGTGCCTAAAGGGATTATTCAGGAGTCCCTTGTCTTGCAACCGTTGGAATTATTCACAAAGAACCAAGACTTGTTTCTGACCACCTGAAGTGATAACATCCCCTACATGTTACATTTGTTACATTTACAGTTATCAATCCCTCCTTTTCTTTTGAGGATTTGTAGCTAGAAAGCTATGAATCCTCACTTTTCTATTTTGTACGTATTATTTTCAAATAATTCTATTTGGTGCCTAATCTTATTCCTTTTTCCAATCACTGTGTGTCTCAACTGAATCCTGACAACACCAAAGGAGACATTTGAGAGACATGCAAACAAGTATTCCCAAAACCACCAGTGTGATCATTCCCATGAACAATTGTTTCAACCACTCTAAATTGGGGAGCCAAAAGGTTAAATTTTGTTCCCCTACTTACAAGTGGGTTGTCTTCCCGTTTGGCTCGTCTCCATGATGTTCTTAATATGCCTTTAGGTATTTGGGACTGATTATATATTCGGTCCTGGCTGACTAGATGACCTATGGTACACATTCCCTTCCAACCCGCAGGGAGTCGCTTTCTGCTAATGCCATCACCACGTAGCCACCAATACGTGTTGTGTAATTTACAGGGCCCTGTCAGTGGCTGTGAGATTAGCTCTGCAAAATGCTCCGCGGTTTACCCAGCCAATTGGTACATTCCTAAAATAATCCCAGTTCGAGGGGCTATAGGTTTCTAATTGGGTTCTGTTACAAAAATCTATATATATCGCGCCTGTCCCTTTCAAATCCCAAGTTCCTACTTCTACTGTAGTTTTGTTGATCCAATAATCATTCCACCCATCTCTGCAAGTACAATTTTTGTGTGTATGGAAGGGGGTCAGCACGAACAAGTGTTGGATCTTGCTTTCCATAGGCAGCTATTATTGCTGACCAATATCTGGGTGTTGTTATCTAATATCTGTAGGTCACATCTTGGTCCAGTCATGTAGTTCGAGTTGTCATGATCGCAGTATCCTAAAAAGCCTAGGTTTAACAAAGTTACCGCCGCAATCATAGTTTCAAACCGCCAGCCTTTTTGACCATCCATCCTGGTTTAGGAGCCTTCTTCACTCGGGAATAATGGATCCAGGCCGGTTGTTCTTTAATCTTGATTGCAGTGAAGGTGGTCAGCAATACCTGGTAAGGTCCATTCCACTTCTCTCTCAGTGGATCACCTGAAAAATTCTCTTAACATAAACCCAATCTCCAGGGCTAAATGGATGGATCGAGTGATCTAACCCTTTAGCCCTGGTACCCAAAACATTTTTACTAATCCTTTCTAATTGTTTTCCTAAGGATATAACATAATTCTGTAGATACTGATTTCTCAACTGGTTCAAATCTTCCCCCTGATATTTAGCCTGATATGGTCTCCCATATAGTATCTCAAAAGGGCTCAAATTTTCTTTGGCCCTAGGTTTTACACGTATCCGAAGTAGTGCAATAGGCAATGCTTGGTACCAATATAGATTCGCTTCTTGGCATATTTTTGCATCTTTTTTACTTGCCCACTGGCTTGTGGTCTGTAGGGCATATGTAACTGCCAATTGATTCCTGACAGTTTGCTGACCTGTTGCACTACTTCTGCACAAAAATGCGTCCCCCTATCTGAGGAGATAATTGTCGGTACCCCAAATCGAGGTATTATTTCATTTAATAATACCTTAGTTACTTCCCTTGCTTTATTTGTTCTACAAGGGAATGCTTCTGGCCAACCTGAAAAGGTATCCGTGAGTACTAATAAGTACCTGTACCCTCCTTTTCTTGGAAGTTCAGAGAAATCAATTTGCCAATGTTCTCTCGGTATACTTCCCTTCCCAGTACTTCCTAATCGTACCTGGTTACCTGTATTGGGGTTATTTTTAAACATGTTTCCCATTGTTGGGTTACTTGTCAGACTGTAGTATACAAATTGTTCCCTATTAATTTCTGATTTAAAAATTTGTACAGGGAGTCCGCTCCCCATTGTGTCCTACTGTGTTCTTCTTTAACCACCCCCCAGATCTGTTTAGCAGGGATTATAATTCTGCCATCACTTAAGTAGGCCCACCCCTGGGATGGAACTTGGCCCCCTAATCCCTCTATTAATTCTTCATCAGCTTTAGAATACTCAACATTTTCTTGGTCACTCAGGTTTCTATTTCTATAATCTGGAATTAAGGCTAAAATCTCTTACATTCTCTCTGCTGCCTGTTTAGCTTCAGAGTCAGCCAACCTGTTACCTCTTTCCTGGTCAGTGTTACCCTTCAAGTGTCCTCGGCAGTGCATGATGGCAACTTTTGCTGGTAGTTGAACAGCTTCTAATAGTCGAAGGATTTCCTCAGCGTATTTAATCTGCTTCCCTTGCGCAGTTAGTAGTCCTCGCTCCTTCCAAATTGCCCCATGAGCGTGGACAACTCCAAAGGCATATTTGGAATCTGTCCATATTTTTTATATTTTTTCGTTTTGTTAACTCCAGAGACCTGGCCTTTCGAATACCTTGTCCGACAATGCTGCTTCCATCCGTGAACCAGGAGTCCTGTGCATCTTCCAGGGGTTCCTCTTTCAAATCTGGTCTGCTGGAGTACACAGTCTCTATGGCTTCTAAGCAATCATGTACCGATGGTTCAGAGACTGATCCGCTGAGAAAAGAAGCTGGGTTCGTAATATTAGTTATCGTGGAAATTGGGATGGGGAAAGCCAGTAGTTCCCTTTTTGTTGCAGTACAGCTGATATTCTGTGTGAGATCGGTACTGTGATCTTTTGCCCAAGGTGAATTTTCGGGCTTCCTGAATAGTCAAGACCACCGCCGCCACATCTTGCAGACATCCTGGCCGTCCTTTGCTTACTCCATCCAGCTGTTTAGCAAAATAGGCCACAGCTCTTTTCTAGGGTCCCAGCTGTTGAGCTAGAATCCTGAGCTATGCCTTGTCTCTCATAAGAAAACAGCCAAAAGGGTTTAGTAACATCAGGCAGGCCCAGAGCCGGGGCCTTCATTAGATCTTGCTTAAGTGTCTGAAATGCGTTTTGAGCTTCTTTGGACCAGATCAATTGGGTGGGGTTGTTTTTCAAAAGTTCACATAAGGGTCTCACTATTATTCCGTAATTATAAATTCATAACCAGCACCAACCTGTCAGTCCCAGAAAGGTCCTGAGCTCTTTCACCGTCTGACAGAGGGGAGTCCTGCAGATGGCTTCATTCTGTTCTGTTCCTAGTTCTCTTTGTCCAGCCAGCTTGCATCCAAGGTAGGTTACCCGTTGCCGCACCATCTGAGTTTTCTGTTGAGAGACTTGATACCCATTTAATCTCAAAAACTTTAACAAACTGATAGTCTACTGTATACAGTCAGGTTTTGTTTCAGTTGCTATTAATGTCATCTACATGCTGTAAAAGGGTTCCATCTCTGGAGGGCGGGTTCCATGCTTCAAGTTCTCGTGTTAGTTGATTTCCAAAGATCGTTGGGCTATGCTTAAAACCTTGGGGTAACACTGTCCAGGCAAGCTGGGGTTTTTCTACCCGTGGTAGGATTTTCCCACTCAAATGCAAATAAATTCAGACTCTCTTTGACTAAAGGCAGACAGAAGAATGCATCATTTAAATCCAATACCGTAAACCATACTTGCTACCACAGGGTGTATGCCCCTAACAATCTTATTCACTTCTCTTAAATCCTGTACTACCCAGTAAGTTCCACCTGTTTTTGGTTTTTTTTTTTTTTTTTACTGGTAACACAGGAGTATTGTATTCGGATTCACACTCCACTAGTAGTCCATACTGTAAAAAGTTACCTTGCTTCCCCTCTTTTTCATTTTGTTTTTCTGTTGCTTAACTTCTAAGAACTTTGCTTTTTTTTTTTTTTCTTCATTTAGAGCAGCAGCTAGCAAAGCAGCTTGTAACTTGATACCTTTCTGTTCTAATCACTTTACACAACCCTTCGGAAAATCCAGAGGGGTTTTCCTTTTGGGTTTTTTTTTGTTTTTTTTTCAATACCGCGTTAAACTTTTCATCTCCTATACTTTTTAATTGTCCACAAAACCGCATCAATTCTAACAACATATCATAATTCAATTAATTGTTTCCTTGTGAGGGGATCACCTCCCTCCAAAGCTCATGTTACAATAAAATAACTTCTCAACTTCTCCACCAATCGGTTAACACAACACACACACACACACAACCTAGAAGCGGTGTTTTGAAATCCTTCTGTTTACAAACTGTATCACCTAACTACAACAATATATACAGGCAAACTACTTCAGTTAACATGTTTATATACATAGAGCTCTTTCAAAACAATATATACAGTATATTTAATACATACCCCAAAACCAGAGTCCCTAAATGATCGATCAATGCCAAATAACTAGAGAACTTGTAACCCCACAATATATACAAACTTGTATTTTAAAACCAATCCCCAAATTCCCAACTCAATTCCTAAATCATGCCGATTTTCTTTAAGCAAACCAAACCCCATACATTATTAAGATGTTGTTGAGTGAGGGGTCTCCCCCTACTTTTCCCAATGTTGCCGTCTAGATCCTGGGAGAGGCTCTCAAAATCCCCCCCACGGGAAGACCCTGCACTCATACTTAAGAAATCATAAACCACGGCCCCGAAGACTCAGAGTTCAAATACAACAGTCCCAAGTCAAAAACTGGAAATCAGCAGAACATACCAAACGTACGTGGTGTTTTTTTTCTTTTTTCTTTTTTTTTTTTTTTTGACTTATTTGTCTTTCACACAGAGGCTTCATACACAGTCACACAAGCTTTCCAATGTGCTAGAATACATCCTAAGGGGCTTTTCTTTAAAATACCACTGCTTTGCTGTCCCCCATTTTACTTTGTTGATTCTGTACCTCTGTTAGTCTTTATCTTAACAATTTTAATCTGTCGTCCCCTTCTGTCCCGCTCTGACCACGTTCCAAAAATGTCACAATTAATATTCTGGTCACAAGAAAAGAGGTTCACCATGCAAGGTGGTGTGTTTTTTTTTGTTTTTTTTTGGTTTTACGATGCCTGGGTATGTTACGATGCGATGGGTATGTTAACAAGCCAGTATCCGAGATATCTGATATCCGAGTTCAATACCAACAAATCCGTATCGCCAGAAGTACAACTTAAGCGGGTTTCCTAAGTGTACCATACCGAATGTACGTTATTACAGAAGTACAAAGCTTAACCCATGCTTGTACCAACGCACAACTACCAAAAGCACGTTATTACAGAAGTGCAGAGCACAACCCGTGCCTGCACCAACGCACCAATACCCAAAAGTACGTTATTACAGAAGTACAAAGCTTAACCCATGCTTGTACCAACGCACAATTACCAAAAGCACGTTATTACAGAAGTGCAAAGCTTAACCCGTGCCTGCACCAACGTACCAAGACGTACACCCTCAGGCACTAGTAGCCTGGTGTACAGCGCTCAGCGTAGGACGTCTCCTACGACTTACGAGAACTCTCCAAATGACCGGTCTCACATACCAAAACAGAGAAAGAAAGTAAAAAAAAGAATACCTTTACTCGTTTAGATGGTCCTTGTCTGCTCCCGCAGTGATCCGAGTGAGGCGAGGAGTCCCTCCGGGAAATCCCGGGGGTACCCTAGGGAGTCCTGTTCTCAGCGGGTCCTGCAGCCGAGCAGAGCGGGTCCCATCTGGGGTGCCAGAAATGATGCCGTGAAAAGCCAGAATTGAAGACTCAATAGTCGGCAGACTATTAAGCAGGTATTCTTTATTGCGGCGCCGGGCACACGGGGGATCTCTCCTCCAAACGTGTGCACCGAAGAGACAGTTACTAGGTATTTATGCTATGTTAACATACATATTAATTACATTTCCAAGAAATGTTTATCATAGTAATGGCTTTTCCGAGAATTCATTAATATACGGTAATGTCCGTCGCACATGCTTGTTTGGCGTCTCTCGGCAGGGGTCTTCAGATTATCCTGCAGCCTCCTTATCTCTGTAGTTTGCATACCTGTTCTCCCAAGGCCCAGGCGCCTAAAGGGATTATTCAGGAGTCCCTTGTCTTGCAACCGTCCCAATATTCACAAAGAACCAAGACTTGTTTCTGACCACCTGAAGTGATAACATCCCCTACATGTTACATTTGTTACATTTACAGTTATCAGTTTGAGTACTGCTTATGTAACCGGGGTGTTTTATTGATAGATGTTTTATGCATAGTGACCAATCATAACTGAGTGCTGTCTATGTAATCCAGATTCTCTGCTAATAAAGTTGACTGTTATGGATCATATTGGTCGAGTCCTTGAGCCTGTGCCACAACACGCTGGTACCGATCCACCTGAGTTACAGTCCTGGTAGGATATGTTCCCAGTCTGTCAGGGGATGACTGATTATTCCCCACCTTGGCCAGGAAACCGGAGCTCCTGGTACAGTCAGTGCTATTCCCTGCCTTAGCCATGCAAGAGTTTCTGGTATGGTCAAGGGACGCTTAGCCACCAAACTCATTGCACAAAGGCGAAGACTTGGTGAGAATTCCTGAGACTGTAAAGCAGTCCAGGAAAGGGGGGGGGGGGGGGGAATCTGTACCACCACACTTGCCCTTGGTGAAACCATGCTGGCTGTCTCGAATCACTTCCCTGTCCTCCATGTGCCTTAGCATAGCTTCTAGGAGGATCTGCTCCATGATCTTCCCAGGCACAGAGGTGAGGCTGACAGGTCGGTAGTTCCCAGGGTCCTCCTTTCTACCCTTTTAAAAAATTTTCCTCCAGTCATCAGGGACTTTGTCTGACTGCCATGACCTTTCAAATACGATGGAGAGTGCTTGGCAACTCCATCATCCAATTCCCTCAGGACTCTGGGGTGCATCTTGCCAGGTCCCATAGACTTATGTGTGTTCAGGTTCCTCAGGTGGTCACGAGCCTGATCTTCTCTTACAGTGGGAGGGATTTTGCTCCCCCAGTCCCCATCTTGTGGTCCATCCACTCGCGAGGTGTGGGAAGAGAGGTTGCCAGTGAAGACTGAGGCAAAAAAGTCATTGAGTACCTCAGCCTTCTCCTGGTCCATTGTTACCAGTTTGCCAGTCTTTCTCATCAAGGGGGGTATACATGGCTCAGCCCAACATAAAATATAAAAACTGGACAAATGATAAAATGAACTTTGAGGAGAGAAACAGGCTTGAGCTGGCTTTAACTCACATATTCCCAGCAACTGGGGATGCGCGGTGTCATGACGGTGAGCATATAGAGACTGGTAAAGGGAATCACATTTCTACTGTGAATGAACTGTATATTGTAGTCACTATATTATGCTGTGTTGTGATTTCACTATATTGCCGTATCACTCTGCTAAATTAAAATGCTATGCAACACCAAATATCTTCATATAATTTCATTTGATATTAAACAATAAACCTTCCTTGTGTGGAATATCTAAAAGAACCTGATCAGTGAGCATTGGACTCTGACATCTACACTAGGAGAATTTCCAATGTAGCTACATAAAGTCTAAAGGTATGATTATGAAAAAAAAAAAAGCTAAGGGAGAGCACATGACCAAAGTTATGCAAGAATCTAAGGTGAATGGAAACTTCTCCATGTTAGCACATATCCACTCATTTAAAATGTAACTTTAAGAATTCACTTGGTCAAGCAGTTATTGTACTGGTGATATGCAACCCTGCCTCCTACAGATTCATTCAAAGTGTTAGATAAGCATCAACATGTTTACTTCTTTAGAAAGCTCTCCACTGTATGTCAAACATATTCTTTAAAATTCAGAAAACCCGTTTATCCTCATGTAGCTACTCTTCCTAGACTTTGTCATATGGAAGCAGAGAGAGACATACTCATTCAGAGAGAAGAGAAGAGAAGAGAAGAGAAGAGAAGAGAAGAAAAGAAAAGAAAAGAAAAGAAAAGAAAAGAAAAGAAAAGAAAAGAAAAGAAAAGAAAAGAAAAGAAAAGAAAAGAAAAGAAAAGAAAAGAAAAGAAAAGAAAAGAAAAGAAAAGAAAAGAAAAGAAAAGAAAGGAAAAGAAAGGAAAAGAAAGGAAAAGAAAGGAAAAGAAAGGAAAAGAAAGGAAAAGAAAAGAAGAGAAAAGAAGAGAAAAGAAGAGAAAAGAAGAGAAAAGAAGAGAAAAGAAGAGAAGAGAAAAGAAGAGAAAAGAAGAGAAAAGAAAAGAAAAGAAAAGAAAAGAAAAGAAAAGAAAAGAAAAGAAAAGAAAAGAAAAGAAAAGAAAAGAAAAGAAAAGAAAAGAAAAGAAAAGAAAAGAAAAGAAAAGAAAAGAAAAGAAAAGAAAAGAAAAGAAAAGAAAAGAAGAGAAAAGAAGAGAAAAGAAGAGAAGAGAAAAGAAGAGAAGAGAAGAGAAGAGAAGAGAAAAGAAGAGAAGAGAAAAGAAGAGAAAAGAAAAGAAGAGAAAAGAAGAGAAAAGAAAAGAAAAGAAAAGAAAAGAAAAGAAAAGAAAAGAAAAGAAAAGAAAAGAAAAGAAAAGAAAAGAAAAGAAAAGAAAAGAAAAGAAAAGAAAAGAAAAGAAAAGAAAAGAAAAAGGATGGAAGGGACCTACAACGATCATCTAGTCCAACTGCCTGACCTCTTCAGGGTTGACCAAATGCTAAAGCGTGTTATTAAGGGCATTGCCCAAAGGCATCTTAAACACTGACAGGCTTGGGGCATGGACCACCTCTCTAGGAAGCCTGTTCCAGTGTCTGACTACCCTCTCGCTAAAGAAATACTTCCTGACATCCAGGCTGAACCTCCCCTGGCACAGCTTTGAACCATTCCCGTGCGTCCTGTCCCTGGATCTGAGGGAGAAGAGATCAGCATTTCCCTCTCCACTTCCCCTCTGCAGGAAGCTGTAGAGAGCAACGAGGTTGCCCCTCAGCCTCCTTTTCTCCAAACTAGCTAAACCCAGAGTCCTCAGCCACTCATAGGACATGCCTTCCAGCCCTTCCACCAGCTTTGTTGCCCTCCTCTGGACGCATTCAAGGACCTTCACACCCCTTTTAAATTGTCAGGCCCAGAACTGCACACAGGATTCAAGATGAGGCCGCACCAATGCTGAACACAGCAGGATCATCACCTTTTTTGTCCGACTGGTTATGCTGTGTTTGATGCACCCCAGAATGTGGTTTGCCCTCTTGGCTGCCAGGGCACACTGCTGGATCCTATTGATCCTGCTGTCCACCAGCACCCCCAGATCCCTTTCTGCAGGGCTGCACTCCAGCCACTCCTCTCCCAATTTATACTTGTGTCCGGCATTACTCCATCCCAGGTGGAATCTGGCATTTTTACTTGTTAAATTTCATGTCATCCAATGCTCCAATCCACGCAGATTCCTCTGCAAGGCCTCTTGTCCCTTAAGAGAGTCAACAGCACCTCCCAGTTTGGCATCATCAGCAAACTTGCTAATGGTGCATTCAGCTCCTGCATCCATATTGTTGATAAATATATTGAACAGGACTGGCCCTAGTATTGAACCCTGAGGAACACCGCTGGTGACTGGTCACCAGCCAGATGTAGCCCCATTCACTACAACCCTTTGAGTCCTGCCCTTCAGCCAGTTCTTCACCCAGCACACTGTGTACCTGCACAACTCACAGTTGGACAACTTGTCCAGAAGGATGCTATGGGGGATGGTATCAAAAGACTTACTAAAATCCAGAAAAGCTACATCCACCACCTTCCCTCCATCCACTAGGTGAGTGACCTTATCATAGAAGGGTATCAAATTAGTTAGACAGGACTTTCCCTTTGTGAACCCATGTTGACTGTACCTGAGGACTGCACTGTTCTTTAAATGCCTTTCAATAGCACCCAGTATGATCTTCTCCATAATTTTTACAGTTACTGAGGTTAAACTAACAGGTCTGTAGTTTCCTGGGTCTTCCCTCACACCCTTCTTGCAAATTGAAATAACATTGGCTAGATTCCAGTCAGCAGGGACCTCCCCAGACTCCCAAGACCTTTGGGTAGATGATTGACATAACATCCGTTAGCTCCTTCAGTACTCTGGGATAAATCCCATCAGGCCCCATGGACTTATGAACATTCAGATAACTGAGAGCACTTAAATTAGGCTTTTACTCTGATTTCCCACTTAAAGAAGATTACTAAGGGGGGAAAGGAGGGAGAATATAGCCCAGAAAGATGAACCTTCCTAGGCTAAAATGAGCTCCTGCAAAAAGCACTTTGAAAATATCATCATAAGGATAAATATGTACAAGTAGCATGTGCATTAGTTGCATTATCCATTTTCTCAGACTATCCCTGGCCTTGAAAGTGTTTTTGCTGGAAAACACAATGTATTTCTTTATGATTTTCAGGAAAACTTTAAAAAATACTGCCTGTGCCTTCAAGAACTTCAGTGTGCTTGATTTCATATTATCTTCCAAACACCAGTTTCTGCTATTCACATCTACATACCCAGCACTTCACATTCTTTATTCGGGTCACTAATTACAGTGTAGGACTCAAGGTGCCAAGACAAAAATGAAGGCACAGGTACAAGTTATTCCCTAATCTAGACAAACTGCTGCTGTTCCTTCCAATGAAAACAAGTTGATCAACTTGAGGTCACAGCTGTTTTCACCTTTTGCAATAGTCTTTCTAATCAGTGAATGACTGAACAACTTGTTTGTTGCATTATCATTCCCATTTTAATAATGGGAAAACAAGGACAGATTGTTTAAGCAAGATGCCTCTGAAGCCATGCAAAAATCGGTAGAACCACATCTCTATAAACAACATAAGCTTTACTGTTCCAAAATTAAAGAAAAAATAATCAATAAACTTAAAACCAAAACTTTAAAATCAATGCCCTAGAAAAACTAGCTTCTGAAAGCAGCTTTCAATGTAACTTTTGCAGAGATAGCTGAAAGCATATAAGAATGGATACTAAAAATGATGTTGAATGAATTGAAGTCATTCAGCATTTTCTGACATTAAATAAAGCTTCAGTTTATTACAAAGGAGCTACCAGCAGAAGTGTCATCATCAAGTCCAACCATCAACCCAACACCACCATGCCTACTAAACCATGTCCTGAAGTGCCACATCTACACATTTTTTGAATACCTCCAGGGATGGTGACTCCACCACTTCTCTGGGCAGCCTGTTCCAATGTCTGACCACTCTTTCAGTAAAGAAATTTTTCCTAATATCCAATCTAAACCTCCCCTGATGCAACTTGAGGCCATTTCCTCTCATCCTATAACTTGTTACCTGGGAAAAGAGACCGACATCCACTTCGCTACAACCTCCTTTCAGGTAGCTGTAGACAGCAATAGGGTCTTCCCTGAGCCTCCTCTTCTTCAGACTAAACAGCCCCAGTTCCCTCAGCTGCTCCTCATAAGACTTGTTCTCTAGACCCCTCACCAGCCTCCTTGCCCTTCTTTAGACATGCTCCAGCACCTCAATGTCTTTCTTGTAGAGGGGCCCAAAACTGAACACAGTACTCCAGGTGCAGCCTCACCAGTGCCGAGTACAGGGGGATGATCGCTTCCCTACTCCTGCTGGCCACGCCATTTCTGATACAAACTAGGATGCCATTGGCCTTCTTGACCACCTGGGAACACTGCCGACATATTCAGCTGGCTCTAATTTAACATCTCCATAGAACTCAGGATAAGCAACAATAGATTTGGAAGAAATAAAATGAAACTTTAATTTTTATTCATGATTAACGTAACATTTTAGAATACTACATGGCCTTCAACAAAATTTTAGATAGATTTTATGTCAACATGTTGCAAGATGGAAAAAAATGCCCTCATTTCACAGGTAATGAAAGAGTTTTCACATATTACAGGTACCAACAGCTCATATTTCTTAAGCCAACAACTTGCAGGCATTCAATATTTCTGAACATCAAATAATAGGTGCTACAAGTAAGATATGTAAAACAGGCAACCAAAAATCAGTTCACTATTGAAAATACGGGTCTATCAGAGGTAAAAGAACCTAGGTGTTACAATTTTTTAAGTTGAATGTCTCACAAGATGTCTAGCTACTGGAATATTGTTAGTTCAGTAATCAAGTCAAGTAAGGTTTATACTTAAGCTTTCAATTACTTATTCCAACAGAATCTCGACATTCACATCCGTCTACTAAATATCCTATTGTTCTTACCTTCTGAAAAAATTATTTCTCTACAACCCAGTCTTCAACTTTCCATTCTATCTTCTATCTTTAATATTAACAAAAACATTCAGTTATTTTTCACTAAAAAGAATATCTTCATATAGAAGTCATATTCCTCAAGTTTCTTCAATGCAGTCTTCTTTTCATAACACCTGCCACAATTAGTCTTTTCATTTGTGGTATAAAATTTTGAAATACACAGTTGAAAATAGGTTTGAACCGTTCAATATGGACAGAGGAAGAAGGAGAAGAGGGAGTATAAAAAAATGAAATATACACAAACTGCTTCTCCTCTTCTCTTCTCTTCTCTTCTCTTCTCTTCTCTTCTCTTCTCTTCTCTTCTCTTCTCTTCTCTTCTCTTCTCTTCTCTTCTCTTCTCTTCTCTTCTCTTCTCTTCTCTTCTCTTCTCTTCTCTTCTCTTCTCTTCTCTTCTCTTCTCCTCTCCTCTCCTCTCCTCTCCTCTCCTTCCTCTGATGCTGCTACCAAAACAATGTGCCTCACTAATTTGAAGGAAACATTTTTTTTAATAAAACATCACAGGAAATTTCCTCTTGACACAAAGAAAATGAGAGATGTGTTTAATTGATCAAGAGATTAAATGACTAAATCTGACTGAAGTTAGTTAATATGAAAAATCAGTCCAGAATTAAAATGGAAAAAAGTTATATGAGATGATATAATAAAATATATTTACAGAGAAAAGGACTGTACTTAATGACATCTCAAAGTAGCTTAGATTCTTATTTCTACTCATGATTAAAATCTAAAATGGAAAGATAATTTGTCAGGTTGTCAGGTTAACTATTACCTTATTTTTACACTACTTAAACAGATTAGAGAAAACTTTGAGTCAGCTTCTCTTTGAGAAGGTATAGAGAAACTGTTCATACAATACATTCAAATTAAGAAAAACATTAAAACCAGTAGCAGTTAGGGGAAAAATATTTTAGACTGAGGACAGGTAATACACAAAGCTTTGCTTAATTTTAGTAGAACACACCAAGAGTTCAGTTCTTCAAGTGCAAAAGAAGATATCATTAGAACATTTCTAACCTCAAAGACACTGGGTTAAGATGCCCTGAGTGTAAGACAGCATCAAATGCTATTTAAGAGTCCTGAGCTTTGATCTTCATGCAAATATCCACTGAACAGCTGTATGACACAGTCACATAGATCAAATTCAGACATGATGGTGCAATGTGAAAGTGTAAGAAGAGACATGGTGCAAAATATATACTCTTCTTCCTCTTTTCTAGCTTATGCCCCATTTCCCAAATGACTCTATTGCTAGAACTTAAAAAAAAAAAACAAACCCAAAAAAGCCAGTGGCCCTATTTACTTTATTCAGAACAACATCTATATCACATTACTATAGGTAACCCAAATATTTGACCCTTGATTCAGTATATTTTAATTTTTTATGAAGCATTAGTAGTGATAGAGATGAGAAAAGACAGGCAGGGACTTAACAGTATCAACACAGTTTTATTAAATTTTATTTACTGCAAAGTTCAGCAATCTCTCCATCTATAGGTAAATAAAAAAAAAACCCCAACAACTTACACCCCCAGAATTTGCACATATACCATGCTTATGTCCAAATGTATACAACATCTTGTTGTGGATCACACAGATTTTTAAGTGATGTTAAGACCACGGCCACATTCTCCAGCTGCTCCAGCCCAGGAGTCCCTCATGCACGACTGGCTGGAGCCCATCCAGGTGCCACAGGGACTCTGGGTCTCTGCCCAGGCTGAGGGTCACAGATGCCACTTTCCCATTTGCAGGTTCAGCAGCTGAGCACATATTCTAGACACACACACACACACACACACACACACACACACACACACACACAGAGGACACTGACATGGCCAGTCACACAGAAAGCCACAGACAAGATGCTGCCTTCAACAGCATCTACATACAGGACTCACATAAAGTACAAACACAGACAGCCAAGTCCCCTTCCTACTCTTTGACTGGTACAGACAGAAGTTCACTAGTGAAGGCACGCACACACACATTTGCAGATCCCTTGAGTAGCAGCATGGCCCCTCTGTCCACCTGGTACCACTGCCTGGATCCCAGGCCCTCTTACCCGCTTCACAGGTCCCCTACTAGCTGGCTAGTCCAGCTTGATGCTTGCTAGCAAACACACACACTTGTCCCACATGCACTCCTGTCAGAGGCCAATACTCTCTGACCAGGTCCTTTTAGATATTCCATGCATGGAGGGTGTAATGTTTAATATCAAATTTACTTATTTGATGATACTTGATGTTACACGGGATTTCTGAATTAGCAGTCATACAAAATACACTGAAAACACAATACAAATGTAAGTTACACTTAGCAAAATATAGCAATTGCAATACACAGTTCAATCACAATACCAATGTGATCTCCACTACTGATCCTTATAATATGCTCACCATCACAATGCTGGGCATCCCCAGTTGCCAGAAAGGAATACATGGGTTGAAGTCAGCTCAAGCTTGTTGCTCTCTTAGAAATTCTTTTGTTAGTTGTTTAGTTTTTATACTCTGTGTTGGGCTGAGCCACATATTCGCTCCCCCCATGCTGATCTGGCTAACTCAGGGAGACACATGAGCTGAGACCCGAGGCTCTGCTCCAGTCATAGGCGTGAAGCCCCTCACTCACCTCATTCATACTGGACCCTCCCAGTAGCTGGGATTTGGGTCACACAACATTCCAGCCTAGTGGCTGGAGACTGAGACCGCCACCCGCTCCAGTATCTGACACTGAGATCCCACTTGCTCCAGTAGCTGGCACCGCAGGCCAGGGGCACATACACGCCCGGTTTGGCACCAATTTTCAGTCACACTCGCACACAGGTCTCACCAGGAGCTGGCACTTAGTCCTAGACAAGCATACTGACTGGCCTCATTTTACACGAGACCGGCCCTTTTTATACCCTTTTCTGTCTACCCCCCCCCCTACTCTATTCCTCCCTGCTCCCTCTTCTCCATGCCTGTCCCTTCATGGGTTTGCACAGTTCTATTGCTTCCCTCATGAATTCCAGTCCGGGATCTTATCAGCTGCAAAGTCTAGGTTGATCTTCCTGGAAGTGGTGCCTGTAGTTTCTTGATAGCCCATCAACTGGTGTGACAGGCAAAGTTTGTTGGTTTGTTTCTTGTCATTGTCTCCATATTTGTTTTGTCAGGTCTGTGTCTCTGTATATTTTGTTTCTGGTTTCCCCCTTTTTCCCTTAGTATCCCATTTGATCTGGTCCCCAATCAGATAACCTTGCTGGATACTTTTCCCACTCTCACATGCCCTCATCAATTAGTGTGACTGACCAGGTTTATTTCTCATCACTACCTCCCTTATCATTTGTCAGTCAGATCTGTGTCCCTGCATGTTCTTGTTTATGGCTTCCTCCTTTTCTTATTATCCCCTTTTGCACTGAAAAAGGTCCTTGACCAGATACCCTTAAAGGAGCAGACACTCTCCTTCCACACACCCTTACACAGATCTTTATTGGGTCTGGCTGGGATGGAGTTAATTTTCTTCATAGCAGTTCATATTTTACTGTGTTTTAGATATGTGACCAAAGCAATGTTGATATCACACTAATTTTTTGGCTGCTGCTGAACAGTGCTTGTATAGCGTCAAGGTCTTCTCTGTTTCTCACTCTGCTCCCACTGCAAATAGGCTGAGGGTGGGCAAGAGGTTGGAAGTGGACTGACCAAAGGGATATTCCATGCCATACAAATGTCATGCATAGCAATAAAATGGAGGGGAGGAAGGTTTTAGGTAGGTAGCCATTTTTTGCTTGGGGACTGGCTGGGCATCGGTCTATTTGTGGGAGATGGTGAGTGATTGTCTTTGCATCACTTGTTTTGTGGTGGGGTTTTTTTTTCTTTCTTTCTTTATTCTTCCCCTTCTCTGCCTATTAAACTATTTTTATCTAGACCCATGAGTTTTCTAGCTTTTGCTCTTCCTGTTCTCTTCCCCTGTCCCACTGGGGATGGGGGGAGGGGTAAAAAGCAATCCATATATTAAAACAGAACAACAGGTATTGTACAATAAAAACAGGCGATACTGGTACAGGCAACAAGCTAAAATGAAAATACTGAGCCTAGCAAAAGCTCAGTCAAGTTTGCCTATACATCTACAGCGCATTCCTTAATCATCCATGCAAGAAATGTCACCATTCCAATAGTTATAGCAATTAGAACACATAATAAGGTGATTTAACTAAATGGTACTGCTTGAAAAACGACTATTGTTTGGACCAACCATTTTAACTAGGAAAAAAATTAATACAGATTAAAATATAATTTTATTGGTCAAAATCTGAGAAGAGTAGAATAGAAGCAATAACGAAGAGTTAGGCTACTGAGTTAGCAGTGGTTTCCATCACTGCTATGCAGAACAGACTGTACTCACAGCTACTACAGCTTTAGCAATACCTATCAGTAAGAGAATGGAGGAGAATCTTATCTTCTAGTAATACAAAGAGTAAGAGGGTAGAACAGTTTTCTGGTCCAAGAGTCATGAGCAGTGTGGTAATGTTTGCTCTACTAAATGAATGGGGAATAGAAAAGCAGGTTATTAGGATTTGAACATTAAAAACTTTAAAAAGCTACTAATGAATTTCTGACAGCTGGTAGGGACTGACTGGCTGAGAGGTGTTAATATCATTACCACACAATCAAATATCTATCTAGGTAACAGCAATCACCTCAATACAAGACTTCTATTGTTACAAAAAGAAGCTAAATCCAAAGACCATTATTAAAGAAACATCATTCTGATACAGCTATGCACTGAATCACAGAATCACAGAATCACAGAATGGTAGGGGGTGAAAGGGACCTCTGTGGGTCATCTAGTCCAACCCCCCTGCCGAAGCAGGGTCTCCTACAGCAGGCTGCACAGGACACTGTCCAGGCGGGTCTTGAATATCTCCAGAGAAGGAGACTCCACAGCCTCCCTGGGCAGCCTGTTCCAGTGCTCCGTCACCCTCAGAGGGAAGAAGTTCTTCCTCATGTTCAGACGGAACTTCCTTAGCTTCAGTTTGTGCCCATTGCCCCTTGTCCTGTCGCTGGGCACCACTGAAAAGAGTCTGGCCCCATCCTCCTGACGCCCACCCTTCAGATATTTATAGGCATTTAGAAGGTCCCCTGTCAGCCTTCTCTTCTTCAGGCTAAACAAGCCCAGCTCCCTCAGCCTTTCCTCATAGGAGAGATGCTCCAGTCCCCTCATCATCCCCGTCGCCCTCCGCTGGACTCTTTCCAGTAGCTCCTCATCTTTCTTGAACTGGGGAGCCCAGAACTGGACGCAGTACTCCAGATGGGGCCTCACTAGGGCAGAGTAGAGGGGGAGAAGAACCTCCCTCGACCTGCTGGCCACACTCTTTTTGATGCATCCCAGGATGGTCAACTTGTCATCCACCAGGACACCCAGGTCCCTCTCTGCAGAGCTGCTCTTATTCAGAAGCTGAATAAGACTGGGCCAAGTACTGACCCCTGGGGGACACCACTAGTTAGTAGTTAGCGAGAACCCAGCACCAAACCCAACAAACCGGTTTGGCTGGAGACTGGGCTGATAAGCGGCCAAAACTGCGTGAACACAGCAGAAAATCTGACTACGAGTCAACCACTTTACGCTAGAAACATATGCGGCCATCAGGGTCCGTCGAGCTCTCCCTCCATAGCAGCTGGCTGCGCGGCGGCGATCTCCCCTTGAGTAGGGACGCCCCCCCAAAGGTTACCCCTCGAGGCCGAGAGATCCCTTACCTGACACCAGGCATCGATGGGTTGGTAAGTGACCTTTTTTTGCATGCATCTAACATTTAAGATACATACAGTAAGCTTACGCGATCATCTTTGTATCCCATACTAACTTTAAGCGGATGTTTTCACAGGGGCACCACCAGCTTCGCTGAGTTGCTCAGCTTTGGCCTGTGGCGAGTCCAGTGCCTAGCTGGCTGGAACCAGCTGTGTCCGGCCCAGGGCAGGCCCTGGCCTCTTCTCACAGAGGTCACCCCTGCAGGCCGCACCTGCAGTGCTGTGTCCAGTTCTGGCCCCCACAATTCAAAAAAAACAAAAAAACAACAAACCGAAAAAAGACACAGACAGACTGGAGAGGGTCCCGAGGAGGGCCACAAAGACGATCAAAGGGCTGGAGAACCCGCCCTATGAGGAAAGGCTGAAGGAGTTGGGTCTTTTCTCCCTTGGAGAAGAGAAGGCTCAGGGGGGACCTTGTCACAGCATGCCAGTACCAGTACTTAAAGGGTGGCTACAAAGAGGCCGGAGGTGCTCTCTTTGCAAGGAGCCACATGGAGAAGACAAGGGGCAACGAGTACAAGTTGCACCAGGAGAGAGGTTTCATCTCGATACAAGACAGACATTTTGTCTCAACGCTGGAGGTTTTCAAGATGCGATTGGACAGGGTGCTAGATAATCTCATCTAGGCTCCCTTTGCCACAAAAGGCTGGGCCAGACGATCTTTCGAGGTCCCTGCCCACCTGGGCTGCTCTAGGATGCTACGATTCTTCAGCGGATCACCGTTTAATAACCCTTTGCTCTCTCTGGTTTGGAACAAAGTATCGGCAACGTTGCCAGCGAGGCGAGACATAGATTCCACCAGGCGCCAGAGACCTCCTAAACCTACGGCAATCACCCGGTCTCTCTGAATGTATGAGCCATGCCTAGCTGCTTCAGAATTCCCCCGCCCCCAGAAGCGGGAACACCTTCGGGATACCTTAGGGAGTTTACACAGCCAGAACTTCTCCCCGGGAAGATTAAATAAAGGTGAAGGCCTCGCGTTACTTACGCGCCCGCATCACCAAACTTCACCCCATTGCTTGGGGATACAGAAGAGATGAAGACGCCTTCCAGTGGGCGTCTCTGGTGCCTCAGTAACACGGTGTTTCAAGGGCAACGAAGGATCGCCCTGCTTTCATGTGCCCATCTCCCTTTTTTAAAAGCCATTAAAGAAAGATGAAGTTTGCCGTCTCCCCGCGATGTAGTTTTGGTTTGGCCCTGGCTGGGATGGAGGCGACTTTCCCCATAGCAGCCCTCACAGTGCTGTGCTTTGCAGTTGTAGCTAGAAGGGTGTTGGTAACACACCACTGTTTTGGCTACTGCTGAGCAGTGCTCCCACAGCATGGAGGCTCTCTCTCCAACCACCCCCAAAGTCCAGAAAGCTGGGGGTGGGCAAGAGGTTGGGAGGGGACAGAGCCGGGACAGCTGACCCAAACCGACAAAAGAGATATTCCATACCATATGACATCGTGCTCAGCAATTAATTCCAAGAGAAAGGAAGAGGAGTAGAGGGCTTTCGTTTTTAAGGTGTTTGTCTCCTGAAACAATTGCTACGCGTATTGAGGCCCTGCTTCCCAGGAAGTGGCTGGACATTGCCTGCTGATGGGAAGCAGAGAATAATTCTTGTTGTTGTTTCCTTTGCTTCCATGTGTAGCCTTTGCTTTTCTTAATTATACTGCCTTTATCTCAACCCCTGAGTTTTTAATCTTATTTTCTTCCCCCTGGTCCGCTGAGGAGGGGAGTTATAGAGCAGCTTGGTGGATATCTGGCAGCCAACCAAGGTTAACTCACCACAAATTTTCAGCTATTGTAACCTAGTAAACCATAGATTTTGATGTATTTTTGTGGGAAATATACTTCTGTTACATTAACCAGGGTTTGCGGAGCAAATGCATTTATTCTCTTCCTTTTCCCATTCTCAAGATTTCATTTTCAGATAGCCAGATGAGAACTATGAGTCATTCCTATTGTCAGAATCTGCACCTCTGTTCTTCCTTCCTATGGGAGTTACTATTTATTGAGTGCTGGGACCCTTAGACCAGATATCCACTAGCAGTATGTTCAAGATTTGTACTGATCCCTTCTTCTGCAGAAAAGGTATGATTGAGCACTGTCAACTTGTACTTTAAAACACTGATATTGAGATAAAGTAGACATTGTTTCTGCAGCATTTGCTAAATATTGGGAAAGGAATTGTCAAATGTTGCCCTCATAAAAATTTGCGTTGGGCCATTTTCTGTCTTTCTAGAGACTTCCAATAAGGCATAAGCAAAGCTATACAGAAAACAACTGAAAGAGTTCGTGATGTTTAGTCTAATGCTTAGCAACACTAAAAGCAAAGGGCCTGAATTTTTCTGTTCTTTCAAGAAGATTTTTTTAGTAATAGAAATTTAGCCTACTTCTAAAGGGGTTAACAACATGTATTAATGTTTAGCTTTAAGTTCTTATGAGCTTCTCATGATTCCTTGTCCACTATCAAACAGGAAAACAAGCCATTTCTTCATAATATGAATACTACTTTTGCAAGGATGAATAAAGTATCTACCAATCTTGCTCATAAGGAATGGTATCAATCACACTAATTTTCCCCCCTTTTGCAAGCTTGACAGTATAATTTCATTCAAGTGAGCAAGCGTCTGTGTGGGTGCTTAACTGTTAGCCAGGGCCAACCCACCACAGTGTGATAAAGATATGGAAATACTGATGAACACAAGCATTTCCTGACATGCTTTGGCTAGTATAACAGTTAGTGGCTAGTGTCCTGTTATAGCAAGCAGCTTTGGGTTCCTTCCTTTTCATTTTACTTTGAGAAGAATGCTGTGAAAGAAGAGGAAGGCAGGCACAAAAGAAAGTTAAAAAGATTTAGCATTCTTTTTATTAGAATTTTGTTTTCATATATATATATGTCTTACATAAATAAGAAGTAGCTCTGGGGGCTTCCAACAAAAGCACTATGGCATGTGTGTGTAGTGAAAACATACACGACTGAAGAGTGCTTCTAGAACAGTCTAACCCAACCTTCTATTTAATGTGTGCTCAACATTTTCTTATCTTTCAGATCTATGGTGCTGCTATTCACTTTTATGAGACTTGTCCTGGGAACTGCTAACAGAAAAGCAATGATTGCAGTTGGGTCTCCTGACAGCTGTAGAGAAGGAAGTGGTTAATTCCAAGTTCATGAATTCTAAGAAATGTATTTGTCTTCTCTCACACTGGCCTTTCTTTGAATCATTTTGCAAGTTTCTTATGTTCATCCACAAACTCTGTTTCTAGCCTCATCATCTTCCCATTGAAAAGCATGCAAAACATGCTTTCAAATTGTTTCAAGACACATGTCAGCTCAAAAGTGGGGGTTTTATACGTGGCATTTTCTTAGCTGGTGTATTTGCTACATCCTCTTGCTTATACTACATAACTTACACTATACTGATGGAAATTATTTGTTGCTTCTGCTTAATGGCATTGGCTTTGTAGTGCCATGAGAGTGAGCTGGATTTTCCCCCAGTTCTCTGTTTGTCAAGCCTGTTTACCCTTTCCCTTACCAATGGCAGCTATAGAAAATGACTGGATTACAAGGCACATGCTAATGTTTGCAGTGCTGTATTTTCATAGAATCATAGAATCTTAGGTTGGAAAAGACCATTGGAAAAATGTGCAAATATGTTAGAAGTCAAAAATGTATTTTAAAATGGATATTTGAAATTGAAGGTGGCTACATTGTCTGTGAATATTGTCTGTGCCTTCTCATCTGGAGCTCTCTTTAAATGCGAACTGTCAATTAAATCAAAACATTTCCAATCTCCCCTTTTTGCTTAGGCAGTATTTTTCCTTTTATGTTATGTAATATCTTACATGCAGAAGGACTCCAAAATTTATTCACTTCTGTGACATATCAGACTAAGTGGAAAACAACAGCCTGCCACCAAACTGTGCAATAAAAGAGTATAAGTACTTTTTTAAGGACACTGATTTCCCCCCCCCCGCTTGAGGACTCCATTATAATTCATACATGTTTGCATACTGGAAACAAATGAAATGCAGAGACTAAATTGTACAGATTTACAATATGTACAGATATGCAGATACAGATGCTGAGCCACTCTCCATCATCTTTGAAAGGTTCTGGAGGACAGGAGAGGTGCCCGAGGACTGGAGAAAAGCCAGTGTCACTCCAATCTTCAAAAAGGGCAAGAAGGAGGACCCAAGGAACTACAGGCCGGTCAGCCTCACCTCCATCCCGGGAAAGACGATGTAGCAGCTCATTCTAGAGGTCATCATCAAGCAAGTGGAGGAAAAGAAGGTTATTAGGAGTAGTCAGCATGGATTCACCAAGGGGAAATCATGCTTGACCAATCTGTTAGCTTTCTACGATGACATGACAGGCTGGGTAGATGAGGGGAGAGCAGTGGATGTTGTCTACCTTGACTTCAGCAAGGCTTTCGACACTGTCTCCCCTAACATCCTCCTAGGGAAGCTGAGGAAGTGTGGGCTGGATGAGTGGTCAGTGAAGTGGATGGAGAACTAACAGAATGGCAGAGCTCAGAGGGCTGTCATGAGCAGCACAGAGTCTAGTTGGAGGCCTGTAACTAGTGGTGTCCCCCAGGGGTCAATACTTGGCCCAGTCTTGTTCAACTATTTCATCAATGACCTGGATGAAGAGTTAGAGTGTACCCTCAGCAAGTTTGCTGATGACACAAAACTGGGAGGAGTGGTGGATACACCGGAAGGCTGTGCTGCCATTCAGCGAGACCTGGTGTAATCGATGGCCTTGCTGGACTTGTCAATGCAAGACGAAAGACATGCTCGGACTCAGGCGTCAAGAGCCAAAGAGTTAACAAAGGGAGCAATTAACTTGTGCTTATCAGAAAACAGTAAGAGGGGATAGCCCATCACTATAAATCAAGTGATCTGTGGGGCCTGGCAGAGGCCCTGCAGCCAGAGATTGCTTTGGATAAAGAACAGATTGCCCCCCGAATACACATACCAAGATGTCTGCTCCGAAGGCGTGTCACACTGCTGAGTCCCGCTTCTGACGACACGACATTCCACGCCAATCGCCAGTCGATACACAATAATTCACTTAGTCTCACCTCGCAAAAAGATTTACAAATATATAAAAATTGGCACTTAAAACTCTCTTTGGGAGGAGGAGCCAAGCGAGAACTTTACCTGACGGACAGGTCGACGGGCCTGAACCTCTCTTCTCCCCCCAAGAAGGGACGCCTTTTTGGTAAGAGTCATGCCTCTCACTTTGTCAGATGTATCCCCGGAACACATTGTTAACTAAAGTGCTAAACCATTACCTTTGAGCTCAACTTTTGTAGACAGTGCATTTATCAACGACAATCTCGAATCTGTGATACCTGTCTCTTGAATAAATTACCTATTGTTTCAACTTTGCGAAACTGTTTCAGGGAAAGTCCTTGGAAGGGCTCTGACAGGCAAGTTGAATCTGAGAAGTGGCTACACACTTAACCCTTTAGACAAACCACTGACCAAGTCTGGGACTAGGAGTTGATCCAGCCGCACCTAGACTCTCCTCTGAGAGAGAGTTTAGAACGCAAGGGGGTCTGCTCTGAACCTCGTGACTCAACGGGAGGACTCTCCTTTTGTTGCTTATCAGACTCTGCTTACCCCCCTTTAACGCGACACCTGGACAGGCTGAAGAGTTGGGCAGAGAGGAACCTGATGAAGTTCAACAAGGGCAAGTGCAGGGTCCTGCACCTGGGGAGGAACAAACCCATGCAGCAGTACAGGCTTGCGGCGGACCTGCTGGAGAGCAGCTCTGCAGAGAGGGACCTGGGTGTCCTGGTGGATGACAAGTTGACCATCCTGGGATGCATCAAAAAGAGTGTGGCCAGCAGGTCGAGGGAGGTTCTCCTCCCCCTCTACTCTGCCCTAGTGAGGCCCCATCTGGAGTACTGCATCCAGTTCTGGGCTCCCCAGTTCAAGAAAGATGAGGAGCTACTGGAAAGAGTCCAGCGGAGGGCGACGGGGATGATGAGGGGACTGGAGCATCTCTCCTATGAGGAAAGGCTGAGGGAGCTGGGCTTGTTTAGCCTGAAGAAGAGAAGGCTGACAGGGGACCTTCTAAATGCCTATAAATATCTGAAGGGTGGGCGTCAGGAGGATGGGGCCAGACTCTTTTCAGTGGTGCCCAGCGACAGGACAAGGGGCAATGGGCACAAACTGAAGCTAAGGAAGTTCCGTCTGAACATGAGGAAGAACTTCTTCCCTCTGAGGGTGACGGAGCACTGGAACAGGCTGCCCAGGGAGGCTGTGGAGTCTCCTTCTCTGGAGATATTCAAGACCCGCCTGGACAGTGTCCTGTGCAGCCTGCTGTAGGAGACCCTGCTTCGGCAGGGGGGTTGGACTAGATGACCCACAGAGGTCCCTTTCACCCCCTACCATTCTGTGATTCTGTGATTCTGTGATTCAGTGCATAGCTGTATCAGAATGATGTTTCTTTAATAATGGTCTTTGGATTTAGCTTCTTTTTGTAACAATAGAAGTCTTGTATTGAGGTGATTGCTGTTACCTAGATAGATATTTGATTGTGTGGTAATGATATTAACACCTCTCAGCCAGTCAGTCCCTACCAGCTGTCAGAAATTCATTAGTAGCTTTTTAAAGTTTTTAATGTTCAAATCCTAATAACCTGCTTTTCTATTCCCCATTCATTTAGTAGAGCAAACATTACCACACTGCTCATGACTCTTGGACCAGAAAACTGTTCTACCCTCTTACTCTTTGTATTACTAGAAGATAAGATTCTCCTCCATTCTCTTACTGATAGGTATTGCTAAAGCTGTAGTAGCTGTGAGTACAGTCTGTTCTGCATAGCAGTGATGGAAACCACTGCTAACTCAGTAGCCTAACTCTTCGTTATTGCTTCTATTCTACTCTTCTCAGATTTTGACCAATAAAATTATATTTTAATCTGTATTAATTTTTTTCCTAGTTAAAATGGTTGGTCCAAACAATAGTCGTTTTTCAAGCAGTACCATTTAGTTAAATCACCTTATTATGTGTTCTAATTGCTATAACTATTGGAATGGTGACATTTCTTGCATGGATGATTAAGGAATGCGCTGTAGATGTATAGGCAAACTTGACTGAGCTTTTGCTAGGCTCAGTATTTTCATTTTAGCTTGTTGCCTGTACCAGTATCGCCTGTTTTTATTGTACAATACCTGTTGTTCTGTTTTAATATATGGATTGCTTTTTACCCCTCCCCCCATCCCCAGTGGGACAGGGGAAGAGAACAGGAAGAGCAAAAGCTAGAAAACTCATGGGTCTAGATAAAAATAGTTTAATAGGCAGAGAAGGGGAAGAATAAAGAAAGAAAGAAAAAAAAACCCCACCACAAAACAAGTGATGCAAAGACAATCACTCACCATCTCCCACAAATAGACCGATGCCCAGCCAGTCCCCAAGCAAAAAATGGCTACCTACCTAAAACCTTCCTCCCCTCCATTTTATTGCTATGCATGACATTTGTATGGCATGGAATATCCCTTTGGTCAGTCCACTTCCAACCTCTTGCCCACCCTCAGCCTATTTGCAGTGGGAGCAGAGTGAGAAACAGAGAAGACCTTGACGCTATACAAGCACTGTTCAGCAGCAGCCAAAAAATTAGTGTGATATCAACATTGCTTTGGTCACATATCTAAAACACAGTAAAATATGAACTGCTATGAAGAAAATTAACTCCATCCCAGCCAGACCCAATAAAGATCTGTGTAAGGGTGTGTGGAAGGAGAGTGTCTGCTCCTTTAAGGGTATCTGGTCAAGGACCTTTTTCAGTGCAAAAGGGGATAATAAGAAAAGGAGGAAGCCATAAACAAGAACATGCAGGGACACAGATCTGATTGACAAATGATAAGGGAGGTAGTGATGAGAAATAAACCTGGTCAGTCACACTAATTGATGAGGGCATGTGAGAGTGGGAAAAGTATCCAGCAAGGTTATCTGATTGGGGACCAGATCAAATGGGATACTAAGGGAAAAAGGGGGAAACCAGAAACAAAATATACAGAGACACAGACCTGACAAAACAAATATGGAGACAATGACAAGAAACAAACCAACAAACTTTGCCTGTCACACCAGTTGATGGGCTATCAAGAAACTACAGGCACCACTTCCAGGAAGATCAACCTAGACTTTGCAGCTGATAAGATCCCGGACTGGAATTCATGAGGGAAGCAATAGAACTGTGCAAACCCATGAAGGGACAGGCATGGAGAAGAGGGAGCAGGGAGGAATAGAGTAGGGGGGGGGGGTAGACAGAAAAGGGTATAAAAAGGGCCGGTCTCGTGTAAAATGAGGCCAGTCAGTATGCTTGTCTAGGACTAAGTGCCAGCTCCTGGTGAGACCTGTGTGCGAGTGTGACTGAAAATTGGTGCCAAACCGGGCGTGTATGTGCCCCTGGCCTGCGGTGCCAGCTACTGGAGCAAGTGGGATCTCAGTGTCAGATACTGGAGCGGGTGGCGGTCTCAGTCTCCAGCCACTAGGCTGGAATGTTGTGTGACCCAAATCCCAGCTACTGGGAGGGGTCCAGTATGAATGAGGTGAGTGAGGGGCTTCACGCCTATGACTGGAGCAGAGCCTCGGGTCTCAGCTCATGTGTCTCCCTGAGTTAGCCAGATCAGCATGGGGGGAGCGAATATGTGGCTCAGCCCAACACAGAGTATAAAAACTAAACAACTAACAAAAGAATTTCTAAGAGAGCAACAAGCTTGAGCTGACTTCAACCCATGTATTCCTTTCTGGCAACTGGGGATGCCCAGCATTGTGATGGTGAGCATATTATAAGGATCAGTAGTGGAGATCACATTGGTATTGTGATTGAACTGTGTATTGCAATTGCTATATTTTGCTAAGTGTAACTTACATTTGTATTGTGTTTTCAGTGTATTTTGTATGACTGCTAATTCAGAAATCCCGTGTAACATCAAGTATCATCAAATAAGTAAATTTGATATTAAACATTACACCCTCCATGCATGGAATATCTAAAAGGACCTGGTCAGAGAGTATTGGCCTCTGACAGGAGTGCATGTGGGACAAGTGTGTGTGTTTGCTAGCAAGCATCAAGCTGGACTAGCCAGCTAGTAGGGGACCTGTGAAGCGGGTAAGAGGGCCTGGGATCCAGGCAGTGGTACCAGGTGGACAGAGGGGCCATGCTGCTACTCAAGGGATCTGCAAATGTGTGTGTGCGTGCCTTCACTAGTGAACTTCTGTCTGTACCAGTCAAAGAGTAGGAAGGGGACTTGGCTGTCTGTGTTTGTACTTTATGTGAGTCCTGTATGTAGATGCTGTTGAAGGCAGCATCTTGTCTGTGGCTTTCTGTGTGACTGGCCATGTCAGTGTCCTCTGTGTGTGTGTGTGTGTGTGTGTGTGTGTGTGTCTAGAATATGTGCTCAGCTGCTGAACCTGCAAATGGGAAAGTGGCATCTGTGACCCTCAGCCTGGGCAGAGACCCAGAGTCCCTGTGGCACCTGGATGGGCTCCAGCCAGTCGTGCATGAGGGACTCCTGGGCTGGAGCAGCTGGAGAATGTGGCCGTGGTCTTAACATCACTTAAAAATCTGTGTGATCCACAACAAGATGTTGTATACATTTGGACATAAGCATGGTATATGTGCAAATTCTGGGGGTGTAAGTTGTTGGGGTTTTTTTTTATTTACCTATAGATGGAGAGATTGCTGAACTTTGCAGTAAATAAAATTTAATAAAACTGTGTTGATACTGTTAAGTCCCTGCCTGTCTTTTCTCATCTCTATCACTACTAATGCTTCATAAAAAATTAAAATATACTGAATCAAGGGTCAAATATTTGGGTTACCTATAGTAATGTGATATAGATGTTGTTCTGAATAAAGTAAATAGGGCCACTGGCTTTTTTGGGTTTGTTTTTTTTTTTTAAGTTCTAGCAATAGAGTCATTTGGGAAATGGGGCATAAGCTAGAAAAGAGGAAGAAGAGTATATATTTTGCACCATGTCTCTTCTTACACTTTCACATTGCACCATCATGTCTGAATTTGATCTATGTGACTGTGTCATACAGCTGTTCAGTGGATATTTGCATGAAGATCAAAGCTCAGGACTCTTAAATAGCATTTGATGCTGTCTTACACTCAGGGCATCTTAACCCAGTGTCTTTGAGGTTAGAAATGTTCTAATGATATCTTCTTTTGCACTTGAAGAACTGAACTCTTGGTGTGTTCTACTAAAATTAAGCAAAGCTTTGTGTATTACCTGTCCTCAGTCTAAAATATTTTTCCCCTAACTGCTACTGGTTTTAATGTTTTTCTTAATTTGAATGTATTGTATGAACAGTTTCTCTATACCTTCTCAAAGAGAAGCTGACTCAAAGTTTTCTCTAATCTGTTTAAGTAGTGTAAAAATAAGGTAATAGTTAACCTGACAACCTGACAAATTATCTTTCCATTTTAGATTTTAATCATGAGTAGAAATAAGAATCTAAGCTATTTTGAGATGTCATTAAGTACAGTCCTTTTCTCTGTAAATATATTTTATTATATCATCTCATATAACTTTTTTCCATTTTAATTCTGGACTGATTTTTCATATTAACTAACTTCAGTCAGATTTAGTCATTTAATCTCTTGATCAATTAAACACATCTCTCATTTTCTTTGTGTCAAGAGGAAATTTCCTGTGATGTTTTATTAAAAAAAATGTTTCCTTCAAATTAGTGAGGCACATTGTTTTGGTAGCAGCATCAGAGGAAGGAGAGGAGAGGAGAGGAGAGGAGAGGAGAGGAGAAGAGAAGAGAAGAGAAGAGAAGAGAAGAGAAGAGAAGAGAAGAGAAGAGAAGAGAAGAGAAGAGAAGAGAAGAGAAGAGAAGAGAAGAGAAGAGAAGAGAAGAGAAGAGAAGAGAAGAGAAGCAGTTTGTGTATATTTCATTTTTTTATACTCCCTCTTCTCCTTCTTCCTCTGTCCATATTGAACGGTTCAAACCTATTTTCAACTGTGTATTTCAAAATTTTATACCACAAATGAAAAGACTAATTGTGGCAGGTGTTATGAAAAGAAGACTGCATTGAAGAAACTTGAGGAATATGACTTCTATATGAAGATATTCTTTTTAGTGAAAAATAACTGAATGTTTTTGTTAATATTAAAGATAGAAGATAGAATGGAAAGTTGAAGACTGGGTTGTAGAGAAATAATTTTTTCAGAAGGTAAGAACAATAGGATATTTAGTAGACGGATGTGAATGTCGAGATTCTGTTGGAATAAGTAATTGAAAGCTTAAGTATAAACCTTACTTGACTTGATTACTGAACTAACAATATTCCAGTAGCTAGACATCTTGTGAGACATTCAACTTAAAAAATTGTAACACCTAGGTTCTTTTACCTCTGATAGACCCGTATTTTCAATAGTGAACTGATTTTTGGTTGCCTGTTTTACATATCTTACTTGTAGCACCTATTATTTGATGTTCAGAAATATTGAATGCCTGCAAGTTGTTGGCTTAAGAAATATGAGCTGTTGGTACCTGTAATATGTGAAAACTCTTTCATTACCTGTGAAATGAGGGCATTTTTTTCCATCTTGCAACATGTTGACATAAAATCTATCTAAAATTTTGTTGAAGGCCATGTAGTATTCTAAAATGTTACGTTAATCATGAATAAAAATTAAAGTTTCATTTTATTTCTTCCAAATCTATTGTTGCTTATCCTGAGTTCTATGGAGATGTTAAATTAGAGCCAGCTGAATATGTCGGCAGTGTTCCCAGGTGGTCAAGAAGGCCAATGGCATCCTAGTTTGTATCAGAAATGGCGTGGCCAGCAGGAGTAGGGAAGCGATCATCCCCCTGTACTCGGCACTGGTGAGGCTGCACCTGGAGTACTGTGTTCAGTTTTGGGCCCCTCTACAAGAAAGACATTGAGGTGCTGGAGCATGTCTAAAGAAGGGCAAGGAGGCTGGTGAGGGGTCTAGAGAACAAGTCTTATGAGGAGCAGCTGAGGGAACTGGGGCTGTTTAGTCTGAAGAAGAGGAGGCTCAGGGAAGACCCTATTGCTGTCTACAGCTACCTGAAAGGAGGTTGTAGCGAAGTGGATGTCGGTCTCTTTTCCCAGGTAACAAGTTATAGGATGAGAGGAAATGGCCTCAAGTTGCATCAGGGGAGGTTTAGATTGGATATTAGGAAAAATTTCTTTACTGAAAGAGTGGTCAGACATTGGAACAGGCTGCCCAGAGAAGTGGTGGAGTCACCATCCCTGGAGGTATTCAAAAAATGTGTAGATGTGGCACTTCAGGACATGGTTTAGTAGGCATGGTGGTGTTGGGTTGATGGTTGGACTTGATGATGACACTTCTGCTGGTAGCTCCTTTGTAATAAACTGAAGCTTTATTTAATGTCAGAAAATGCTGAATGACTTCAATTCATTCAACATCATTTTTAGTATCCATTCTTATATGCTTTCAGCTATCTCTGCAAAAGTTACATTGAAAGCTGCTTTCAGAAGCTAGTTTTTCTAGGGCATTGATTTTAAAGTTTTGGTTTTAAGTTTATTGATTATTTTTTCTTTAATTTTGGAACAGTAAAGCTTATGTTGTTTATAGAGATGTGGTTCTACCGATTTTTGCATGGCTTCAGAGGCATCTTGCTTAAACAATCTGTCCTTGTTTTCCCATTATTAAAATGGGAATGATAATGCAACAAACAAGTTGTTCAGTCATTCACTGATTAGAAAGACTATTGCAAAAGGTGAAAACAGCTGTGACCTCAAGTTGATCAACTTGTTTTCATTGGAAGGAACAGCAGCAGTTTGTCTAGATTAGGGAATAACTTGTACCTGTGCCTTCATTTTTGTCTTGGCACCTTGAGTCCTACACTGTAATTAGTGACCCGAATAAAGAATGTGAAGTGCTGGGTATGTAGATGTGAATAGCAGAAACTGGTGTTTGGAAGATAATATGAAATCAAGCACACTGAAGTTCTTGAAGGCACAGGCAGTATTTTTTAAAGTTTTCCTGAAAATCATAAAGAAATACATTGTGTTTTCCAGCAAAAACACTTTCAAGGCCAGGGATAGTCTGAGAAAATGGATAATGCAACTAATGCACATGCTACTTGTACATATTTATCCTTATGATGATATTTTCAAAGTGCTTTTTGCAGGAGCTCATTTTAGCCTAGGAAGGTTCATCTTTCTGGGCTATATTCTCCCTCCTTTCCCCCCTTAGTAATCTTCTTTAAGTGGGAAATCAGAGTAAAAGCCTAATTTAAGTGCTCTCAGTTATCTGAATGTTCATAAGTCCATGGGGCCTGATGGGATTTATCCCAGAGTACTGAAGGAGCTAACGGATGTTATGTCAATCATCTACCCAAAGGTCTTGGGAGTCTGGGGAGGTCCCTGCTGACTGGAATCTAGCCAATGTTATTTCAATTTGCAAGAAGGGTGTGAGGGAAGACCCAGGAAACTACAGACCTGTTAGTTTAACCTCAGTAACTGTAAAAATTATGGAGAAGATCATACTGGGTGCTATTGAAAGGCATTTAAAGAACAGTGCAGTCCTCAGGTACAGTCAACATGGGTTCACAAAGGGAAAGTCCTGTCTAACTAATTTGATACCCTTCTATGATAAGGTCACTCACCTAGTGGATGGAGGGAAGGTGGTGGATGTAGCTTTTCTGGATTTTAGTAAGTCTTTTGATACCATCCCCCATAGCATCCTTCTGGACAAGTTGTCCAACTGTGAGTTGTGCAGGTACACAGTGTGCTGGGTGAAGAACTGGCTGAAGGGCAGGACTCAAAGGGTTGTAGTGAATGGGGCTACATCTGGCTGGTGACCAGTCACCAGCGGTGTTCCTCAGGGTTCAATACTAGGGCCAGTCCTGTTCAATATATTTATCAACAATATGGATGCAGGAGCTGAATGCACCATTAGCAAGTTTGCTGATGATGCCAAACTGGGAGGTGCTGTTGACTCTCTTAAGGGACAAGAGGCCTTGCAGAGGAATCTGCGTGGATTGGAGCATTGGATGACATGAAATTTAACAAGTAAAAATGCCAGATTCCACCTGGGATGGAGTAATGCCGGACACAAGTATAAATTGGGAGAGGAGTGGCTGGAGTGCAGCCCTGCAGAAAGGGATCTGGGGGTGCTGGTGGACAGCAGGATCAATAGGATCCAGCAGTGTGCCCTGGCAGCCAAGAGGGCAAACCACATTCTGGGGTGCATCAAACACAGCATAACCAGTCGGACAAAAAAGGTGATGATCCTGCTGTGTTCAGCATTGGTGCGGCCTCATCTTGAATCCTGTGTGCAGTTCTGGGCCTGACAATTTAAAAGGGGTGTGAAGGTCCTTGAATGCGTCCAGAGGAGGGCAACAAAGCTGGTGGAAGGGCTGGAAGGCATGTCCTATGAGTGGCTGAGGACTCTGGGTTTAGCTAGTTTGGAGAAAAGGAGGCTGAGGGGCAACCTCGTTGCTCTCTACAGCTTCCTGCAGAGGGGAAGTGGAGAGGGAAATGCTGATCTCTTCTCCCTCAGATCCAGGGACAGGACGCACGGGAATGGTTCAAAGCTGTGCCAGGGGAGGTTCAGCCTGGATGTCAGGAAGTATTTCTTTAGCGAGAGGGTAGTCAGACACTGGAACAGGCTTCCTAGAGAGGTGGTCCATGCCCCAAGCCTGTCAGTGTTTAAGATGCCTTTGGGCAATGCCCTTAATAACACGCTTTAGCATTTGGTCAACCCTGAAGAGGTCAGGCAGTTGGACTAGATGATCGTTGTAGGTCCCTTCCATCCTTTTTCTTTTCTTTTCTTTTCTTTTCTTTTCTTTTCTTTTCTTTTCTTTTCTTTTCTTTTCTTTTCTTTTCTTTTCTTTTCTTTTCTTTTCTTTTCTTTTCTTTTCTTTTCTTTTCTTTTCTTTTCTTTTCTTTTTTCTTTTCTCTTCTTTTCTTTTCTCTTCTTTTCTTTTCTCTTCTTTTCTTTTCTCTTCTTTTCTCTTCTCTTCTTTTCTCTTCTCTTCTTTTCTCTTCTCTTCTCTTCTCTTCTTTTCTCTTCTTTTCTTTTCTCTTCTTTTCTCTTCTTTTCTTTTCTTTTCTTTTCTTTTCTTTTCTTTTCTTTTCTTTTCTTTTCTTTTCTTTTCTTTTCTTTTCTTTTCTTTTCTTTTCTTTTCTTTTCTTTTCTTTTCTTTTCTCTTCTTTTCTCTTCTTTTCTTTTCTCTTCTTTTCTCTTCTTTTCTCTTCTTTTCCTTTCTTTTCCTTTCTTTTCCTTTCTTTTCCTTTCTTTTCCTTTCTTTTCTTTTCTTTTCTTTTCTTTTCTTTTCTTTTCTTTTCTTTTCTTTTCTTTTCTTTTCTTTTCTTTTCTTTTCTTTTCTTTTCTTTTCTTTTCTTTTCTTTTCTTTTCTTTTCTTTTCTTTTCTTTTCTTTTCTTTTCTTCTCTTCTCTTCTCTTCTCTTCTCTTCTCTTCTCTTCTCTTCTCTTCTCTCTGAATGAGTATGTCTCTCTCTGCTTCCATATGACAAAGTCTAGGAAGAGTAGCTACATGAGGATAAACGGGTTTTCTGAATTTTAAAGAATATGTTTGACATACAGTGGAGAGCTTTCTAAAGAAGTAAACATGTTGATGCTTATCTAACACTTTGAATGAATCTGTAGGAGGCAGGGTTGCATATCACCAGTACAATAACTGCTTGACCAAGTGAATTCTTAAAGTTACATTTTAAATGAGTGGATATGTGCTAACATGGAGAAGTTTCCATTCACCTTAGATTCTTGCATAACTTTGGTCATGTGCTCTCCCTTAGCTTTTTTTTTTTTCATAATCATACCTTTAGACTTTATGTAGCTACATTGGAAATTCTCCTAGTGTAGATGTCAGAGTCCAATGCTCACTGATCAGGTTCTTTTAGATATTCCACACAAGGAAGGTTTATTGTTTAATATCAAATGAAATTATATGAAGATATTTGGTGTTGCATAGCATTTTAATTTAGCAGAGTGATACGGCAATATAGTGAAATCACAACACAGCATAATATAGTGACTACAATATACAGTTCATTCACAGTAGAAATGTGATTCCCTTTACCAGTCTCTATATGCTCACCGTCATGACACCGCGCATCCCCAGTTGCTGGGAATATGTGAGTTAAAGCCAGCTCAAGCCTGTTTCTCTCCTCAAAGTTCATTTTATCATTTGTCCAGTTTTTATATTTTATGTTGGGCTGAGCCATGTATACCCCCCTTGATGAGAAAGACTGGCAAACTGGTAACAATGGACCAGGAGAAGGCTGAGGTACTCAATGACTTTTTTGCCTCAGTCTTCACTGGCAACCTCTCTTCCCACACCTCGCGAGTGGATGGACCACAAGATGGGGACTGGGGGAGCAAAATCCCTCCCACTGTAAGAGAAGATCAGGCTCGTGACCACCTGAGGAACCTGAACACACATAAGTCTATGGGACCTGGCAAGATGCACCCCAGAGTCCTGAGGGAATTGGATGATGGAGTTGCCAAGCACTCTCCATCGTATTTGAAAGGTCATGGCAGTCAGACAAAGTCCCTGATGACTGGAGGAAAATTTTTTAAAAGGGTAGAAAGGAGGACCCTGGGAACTACCGACCTGTCAGCCTCACCTCTGTGCCTGGGAAGATCATGGAGCAGATCCTCCTAGAAGCTATGCTAAGGCACATGGAGGACAGGGAAGTGATTCGAGACAGCCAGCATGGTTTCACCAAGGGCAAGTGTGGTGGTACAGATTCCCCCCCCCCCCCCCCCTTTCCTGGACTGCTTTACAGTCTCAGGAATTCTCACCAAGTCTTCGCCTTTGTGCAATGAGTTTGGTGGCTAAGCGTCCCTTGACCATACCAGAAACTCTTGCATGGCTAAGGCAGGGAATAGCACTGACTGTACCAGGAGCTCCGGTTTCCTGGCCAAGGTGGGGAATAATCAGTCATCCCCTGACAGACTGGGAACATATCCTACCAGGACTGTAACTCAGGTGGATCGGTACCAGCGTGTTGTGGCACAGGCTCAAGGACTCGACCAATATGATCCACAACAGTCAACTTTATTAGCAGAGAATCTGGATTACATAGACAGCACTCAGTTATGATTGGTCACTATGCATAAAACATCTATCAATAAAACACCCCGGTTACATAAGCAGTACTCAAACTGATAACTGTAAATGTAACAAATGTAACATGTAGGGGATGTTATCACTTCAGGTGGTCAGAAACAAGTCTTGGTTCTTTGTGAATATTGGGACGGTTGCAAGACAAGGGACTCCTGAATAATCCCTTTAGGCGCCTGGGCCTTGGGAGAACAGGTATGCAAACTACAGAGATAAGGAGGCTGCAGGATAATCTGAAGACCCCTGCCGAGAGACGCCAAACAAACATGTGCGACGGACATTACCGTATATTAATGAATTCTCGGAAAAGCCATTACTATGATAAACATTTCTTGGAAATGTAATGAATATGTATGTTAACATAGCATAAATACCTAGTAACTGTGTCTCTTCGGTGCACACGTTTGGAGGAGAGATCCCCCGTGTGCCCGGCGCCGCAATAAAGAATACCTGCTTAATAGTCTGCCGACTATTGAGTCTTCAATTCTGGCTTTTCACGGCATCATTTCTGGCACCCCAGATGGGACCCGCTCTGCTCGGCTGCAGGACCCGCTGAGAACAGGACTCCCTAGGGTACCCCCGGGATTTCCCGGAGGGACTCCTCGCCTCACTCGGATCACTGCGGGAGCAGACAAGGACCATCTAAACGAGTAAAGGTATTCTTTTTTTTACTTTCTTTCTCTGTTTTGGTATGTGAGACCGGTCATTTGGAGAGTTCTCGTAAGTCGTAGGAGACGTCCTACGCTGAGCGCTGTACACCAGGCTACTAGTGCCTGAGGGTGTACGTCTTGGTACGTTGGTGCAGGCACGGGTTAAGCTTTGCACTTCTGTAATAACGTGCTTTTGGTAATTGTGCGTTGGTACAAGCATGGGTTAAGCTTTGTACTTCTGTAATAACGTACTTTTGGGTATTGGTGCGTTGGTGCAGGCACGGGTTGTGCTCTGCACTTCTGTAATAACGTGCTTTTGGTAGTTGTGCGTTGGTACAAGCATGGGTTAAGCTTTGTACTTCTGTAATAACGTACATTCGGTATGGTACACTTAGGAAACCCGCTTAAGTTGTACTTCTGGCGATACGGATTTGTTGGTATTGAACTCGGATATCGGATATCTCGGATACTGGCTTGTTAACATACCCATCAGGCATCGTAAAACCAAAAAAAAAAAACAAAAAAAAACACACCACCTTGCATGGTGAACCTCTTTTCTTGTGACCAGAATATTAATTGTGACATTTTTGGAACGTGGTCAGAGCGGGACAGAAGGGGACGACAGATTAAAATTGTTAAGATAAAGACTAACAGAGGTACAGAATCAACAAAGTAAAATGGGGGACAGCAAAGCAGTGGTATTTTAAAGAAAAGCCCCTTAGGATGTATTCTAGCACATTGGAAAGCTTGTGTGACTGTGTATGAAGCCTCTGTGTGAAAGACAAATAAGTCAAAAAAAAAAAAAAAAGAAAAAAGAAAAAAAACACCACGTACGTTTGGTATGTTCTGCTGATTTCCAGTTTTTGACTTGGGACTGTTGTATTTGAACTCTGAGTCTTCGGGGCCGTGGTTTATGATTTCTTAAGTATGAGTGCAGGGTCTTCCCGTGGGGGGGATTTTGAGAGCCTCTCCCAGGATCTAGACGGCAACATTGGGAAAAGTAGGGGGAGACCCCTCACTCAACAACATCTTAATAATGTATGGGGTTTGGTTTGCTTAAAGAAAATCGGCATGATTTAGGAATTGAGTTGGGAATTTGGGGATTGGTTTTAAAATACAAGTTTGTATATATTGTGGGGTTACAAGTTCTCTAGTTATTTGGCATTGATCGATCATTTAGGGACTCTGGTTTTGGGGTATGTATTAAATATACTGTATATATTGTTTTGAAAGAGCTCTATGTATATAAACATGTTAACTGAAGTAGTTTGCCTGTATATATTGTTGTAGTTAGGTGATACAGTTTGTAAACAGAAGGATTTCAAAACACCGCTTCTAGGTTGTGTGTGTGTGTGTGTTGTGTTAACCGATTGGTGGAGAAGTTGAGAAGTTATTTTATTGTAACATGAGCTTTGGAGGGAGGTGATCCCCTCACAAGGAAACAATTAATTGAATTATGATATGTTGTTAGAATTGATGCGGTTTTGTGGACAATTAAAAAGTATAGGAGATGAAAAGTTTAACGCGGTATTGAAAAAAAAACAAAAAAAAACCCAAAAGGAAAACCCCTCTGGATTTTCCGAAGGGTTGTGTAAAGTGATTAGAACAGAAAGGTATCAAGTTACAAGCTGCTTTGCTAGCTGCTGCTCTAAATGAAGAAAAAAAAAAAAAAGCAAAGTTCTTAGAAGTTAAGCAACAGAAAAACAAAATGAAAAAGAGGGGAAGCAAGGTAACTTTTTACAGTATGGACTACTAGTGGAGTGTGAATCCGAATACAATACTCCTGTGTTACCAGTAAAAAAAAAAAAAAAAACCAAAAACAGGTGGAACTTACTGGGTAGTACAGGATTTAAGAGAAGTGAATAAGATTGTTAGGGGCATACACCCTGTGGTAGCAAGTATGGTTTACGGTATTGGATTTAAATGATGCATTCTTCTGTCTGCCTTTAGTCAAAGAGAGTCTGAATTTATTTGCATTTGAGTGGGAAAATCCTACCACGGGTAGAAAAACCCCAGCTTGCCTGGACAGTGTTACCCCAAGGTTTTAAGCATAGCCCAACGATCTTTGGAAATCAACTAACACGAGAACTTGAAGCATGGAACCCGCCCTCCAGAGATGGAACCCTTTTACAGCATGTAGATGACATTAATAGCAACTGAAACAAAACCTGACTGTATACAGTAGACTATCAGTTTGTTAAAGTTTTTGAGATTAAATGGGTATCAAGTCTCTCAACAGAAAACTCAGATGGTGCGGCAACGGGTAACCTACCTTGGATGCAAGCTGGCTGGACAAAGAGAACTAGGAACAGAACAGAATGAAGCCATCTGCAGGACTCCCCTCTGTCAGACGGTGAAAGAGCTCAGGACCTTTCTGGGACTGACAGGTTGGTGCTGGTTATGAATTTATAATTACGGAATAATAGTGAGACCCTTATGTGAACTTTTGAAAAACAACCCCACCCAATTGATCTGGTCCAAAGAAGCTCAAAACGCATTTCAGACACTTAAGCAAGATCTAATGAAGGCCCCGGCTCTGGGCCTGCCTGATGTTACTAAACCCTTTTGGCTGTTTTCTTATGAGAGACAAGGCATAGCTCAGGATTCTAGCTCAACAGCTGGGACCCTAGAAAAGAGCTGTGGCCTATTTTGCTAAACAGCTGGATGGAGTAAGCAAAGGACGGCCAGGATGTCTGCAAGATGTGGCGGCGGTGGTCTTGACTATTCAGGAAGCCCGAAAATTCACCTTGGGCAAAAGATCACAGTACCGATCTCACACAGAATATCAGCTGTACTGCAACAAAAAGGGAACTACTGGCTTTCCCCATCCCAATTTCCACGATAACTAATATTACGAACCCAGCTTCTTTTCTCAGCGGATCAGTCTCTGAACCATCGGTACATGATTGCTTAGAAGCCATAGAGACTGTGTACTCCAGCAGACCAGATTTGAAAGAGGAACCCCTGGAAGATGCACAGGACTCCTGGTTCACGGATGGAAGCAGCATTGTCGGACAAGGTATTCGAAAGGCCAGGTCTCTGGAGTTAACAAAACGAAAAAATATAAAAAATATGGACAGATTCCAAATATGCCTTTGGAGTTGTCCACGCTCATGGGGCAATTTGGAAGGAGCGAGGACTACTAACTGCGCAAGGGAAGCAGATTAAATACGCTGAGGAAATCCTTCGACTATTAGAAGCTGTTCAACTACCAGCAAAAGTTGCCATCATGCACTGCCGAGGACACTTGAAGGGTAACACTGACCAGGAAAGAGGTAACAGGTTGGCTGACTCTGAAGCTAAACAGGCAGCAGAGAGAATGTAAGAGATTTTAGCCTTAATTCCAGATTATAGAAATAGAAACCTGAGTGACCAAGAAAATGTTGAGTATTCTAAAGCTGATGAAGAATTAATAGAGGGATTAGGGGGCCAAGTTCCATCCCAGGGGTGGGCCTACTTAAGTGATGGCAGAATTATAATCCCTGCTAAACAGATCTGGGGGGTGGTTAAAGAAGAACACAGTAGGACACAATGGGGAGCGGACTCCCTGTACAAATTTTTAAATCAGAAATTAATAGGGAACAATTTGTATACTACAGTCTGACAAGTAACCCAACAATGGGAAACATGTTTAAAAATAACCCCAATACAGGTAACCAGGTACGATTAGGAAGTACTGGGAAGGGAAGTATACCGAGAGAACATTGGCAAATTGATTTCTCTGAACTTCCAAGAAAAGGAGGGTACAGGTACTTATTAGTACTCACGGATACCTTTTCAGGTTGGCCAGAAGCATTCCCTTGTAGAACAAATAAAGCAAGGGAAGTAACTAAGGTATTATTAAATGAAATAATACCTCGATTTGGGGTACCGACAATTATCTCCTCAGATAGGGGGACGCATTTTTGTGCAGAAGTAGTGCAACAGGTCAGCAAACTGTCAGGAATCAATTGGCAGTTACATATGCCCTACAGACCACAAGCCAGTGGGCAAGTAAAAAAGATGCAAAAATATGCCAAGAAGCGAATCTATATTGGTACCAAGCATTGCCTATTGCACTACTTCGGATACGTGTAAAACCTAGGGCCAAAGAAAATTTGAGCCCTTTTGAGATACTATATGGGAGACCATATCAGGCTAAATATCAGGGGGAAGATTTGAACCAGTTGAGAAATCAGTATCTACAGAATTATGTTATATCCTTAGGAAAACAATTAGAAAGGATTAGTAAAAATGTTTTGGGTACCAGGGCTAAAGGGTTAGATCACTCGATCCATCCATTTAGCCCTGGAGATTGGGTTTATGTTAAGAGAATTTTTCAGGTGATCCACTGAGAGAGAAGTGGAATGGACCTTACCAGGTATTGCTGACCACCTTCACTGCAATCAAGATTAAAGAACAACCGGCCTGGATCCATTATTCCCGAGTGAAGAAGGCTCCTAAACCAGGATGGATGGTCAAAAAGGCTGGCGGTTTGAAACTATGATTGCGGCGGTAACTTTGTTAAACCTAGGCTTTTTAGGATACTGCGATCATGACAACTCGAACTACATGACTGGACCAAGATGTGACCTACAGATATTAGATAACAACACCCAGATATTGGTCAGCAATAATAGCTGCCTATGGAAAGCAAGATCCAACACTTGTTCGTGCTGACCCCCTTCCATACACACAAAAATTGTACTTGCAGAGATGGGTGGAATGATTATTGGATCAACAAAACTACAGTAGAAGTAGGAACTTGGGATTTGAAAGGGACAGGCGCGATATATATAGATTTTTGTAACAGAACCCAATTAGAAACCTATAGCCCCTCGAACTGGGATTATTTTAGGAATGTACCAATTGGCTGGGTAAACCGCGGAGCATTTTGCAGAGCTAATCTCACAGCCACTGACAGGGCCCTGTAAATTACACAACACGTATTGGTGGCTACGTGGTGATGGCATTAGCAGAAAGCGACTCCCTGCGGGTTGGAAGGGAATGTGTACCATAGGTCATCTAGTCAGCCAGGACCGAATATATAATCAGTCCCAAATACCTAAAGGCATATTAAGAACATCATGGAGACGAGCCAAACGGGAAGACAACCCACTTGTAAGTAGGGGAACAAAATTTAACCTTTTGGCTCCCCAATTTAGAGTGGTTGAAACAATTGTTCATGGGAATGATCACACTGGTGGTTTTGGGAATACTTGTTTGCATGTCTCTCAAATGTCTCCTTTGGTGTTGTCAGGATTCAGTTGAGACACACAGTGATTGGAAAAAGGAATAAGATTAGGCACCAAATAGAATTATTTGAAAATAATACGTACAAAATAGAAAAGTGAGGATTCATAGCTTTCTAGCTACAAATCCTCAAAAGAAAAGGAGGGATTGATAACTGTAAATGTAACAAATGTAACATGTAGGGGATGTTATCACTTCAGGTGGTCAGAAACAAGTCTTGGTTCTTTGTGAATAATTCCAACGGTTGCAAGACAAGGGACTCCTGAATAATCCCTTTAGGCACCTGGGCCTTGGGAGAACAGGTATGCAAACTACAGAGATAAGGAGGCTGCAGGATAATCTGAAGACCCCTGCCGAGAGACGCCAAACAAGCATGTGCGACGGACATTACCATATATTAATGAATTCTCGGAAAAGCCATTACTATGTTAAACATTTCTTGGAAATGTAATTAATATGTATGTTAACATAGCATAAATACCTAGTAACTGTGTCTCTTCGGTGCACACGTTTGGAGGAGAGATCCCCCGTGTGCCCGGCGCCGCAATAAAGAATACCTGCTTAATAGTCTGCCGACTATTGAGTCTTCAATTCTGGCTTTTCACGGCATCAAAACTATGATTGGTCATTATTCATAGAACGACTGTTTACCTGCAGCCGGCCTGAGAATGACTGTCTTTCCCACAGCCAGCCTGGGAAAGGTCTGTTTTCCCGCAGCCGGCCTGAGAAAGGTCTGTTTTCTCGCAACCGGCCTGAGAATGGCCTTGAGGCCTGTGCTGCTTGAAGCCTGTGCTGCTACAAACCGATCGAGTCCATATTCAGAGTGTCTGGGTTGCTCACAATATGTCCCTGTTCTTCCAGAAACCCCACAAATCCCCATTTTGTTTTTGAGCAACCCAGATACTGTTAAATGTCTTCTTAACCACCTTTATGGCACAACTTATCAAACATCCAAAAATGCATAGCATGATCCGAATCGTAACCAGCATCGCTATTCCCTGTTTGACCAGATCCAACACCCACTGATGCCCAGATGACTGAGCCAGCCTGTCAGTCTTGACTCTACCTTTATAACGTTCAAATTTTTGCGTAGTTCACTCAATTGTTGATGTATCAATTTTCAGTGGTCATACAAATTCATACAACACATTCTTTCAAAATCTCCACACCCATGTCCTTGTGCTAAAAGTAAAAATCAATTGCCACATGATTTTGTAAAGTTGCGTGTCTAACCAAATCAACATCTAAAGACAAACTACTTAAGGCCTAAGAAGTAGCATTAGTCTTCCAATTTCATCGGGGCAACTAGAGCCTGAAAGGCTGCAATCCTGGGGGCTAAAAATGATGCAGTGATTATTTCACCGCTATTCCAAAATTCGATATTGTGTTTGCAATCTGAGGTAAAAGCATGAATTGCTCTTTTCCCTCGGTATCGTGTATTTCGGTGGCCAATTATCATGATCTGATTTGGTGTTAAAAGCGTTTATCTCCCTAGACTACAGGGACCTTCCTTTATATGGGATGGGATGGACGGCTAAGCATGGTTCCTACAAATGATAAATACTCCATGGGGTAAAGCAAGTGGTTGATTAATCGATTTAGATAAGCCACTTGTGGTATAGTTGCACCAGGCGCTTGCATTGCGATATATAATGTTCAGTGTATTAACGCTCCATGCATGTGTTTGATTTCTCCCTGTATAGTTAAAAAACAAACAAAAGTCCTTTGGTATGGAGTCAAGTAACTCCGTCTCTTGAGGCTCTAACTGGGCCAACGGCGGTTGAACAGACCATAGGTCCCACATATCAGTGACTGTGCCATTGTTTGGGGGGGCCACATTGGTCAGTGCCGGTGGTATGGGCCATGCATCTAAAGGGACACCGACAAGGCATGTGGAAAAGGGGGTTCCCTGGAGATGCTATGGACAGGCAAATCGAATCTGGTCTTGTCAGGTCTGCTGGCGTGACCCACACACTCATTTTGGTTATGGTGGCACCCATACTGCTTGCATACCCCCAATCAAGCTTAAGAGGATCGTTATCATTTCCATCTTATATACCGGTCTGTGTTACAGCAAAACAGTGGATTGAATAGATCTTACTTACGGTATCGATTCTTTTACAGCAAATGCACAATGGTGTTAAGGTACGATTCAGATAAATGTGTTGATTACCATTAAAATAAATCAAACACCTTTTGCGAAATATACAATGGGCGATAATATATCCACAACAGCGCTTACAGACTAAACATATAGACACCTGCGGCCTGGTGAGGCCTGACACACCACTCCTTACAGTCTCAAACGAATCACTTCCCATCAAACAGTGTGTTATCACTCAAAATGCCTTCTGACGGTTCAGCAGGCGCTTCAGGGTCTTTTGTGGTTGGCTGTTGCTTGTCTAGTGCCAGCTTAATGCACTTCGCTGGGAACCATTTAGGTCCTACATCTGTGGGAACACAAGCATACCCGTGCCCCCACATTAATAGTTCCCATGGAGCTGTCCAAGCTCCCGATTGCAAATCCCGTGCCAGCACCTTTGCCTTAGGTCGTATATCAGCATTCTGTAATGACAGAAAATGAGTTAGGATAGGAGGCAATTCTCGAGATGCCGGAAGTGTTAGGTGGTTCCAGGTGCTTTGTGCAAACAGTCATGTACCCGGACGTTAGTTCCTGGGAACTTTTTATCCCGATCAGGCAGCTACTTGCACGAGGATCTCTGTTCTACTTTTGTTCAGTCCGTAGCCAAATTACACGCCAGGTCAGCCGATGAGGTTGCTGATGATGATGAGAGCTGACATAATTTTGGCCTTCAGCTTGCTACCACTTTCTCAGAGGCCCACACAAACTACAATACTAAAAACAAACATAAGAACACAAATGCCAATTGAAGACATAGAGATGTGAAGTGCATACTATAACCTGCTGGGTATAAAGAAAGATCAAATTAACCTGAGAATGGTACATACTGATGGTAAATCTGTTACCTAACATATGGGTGTAGATTGATTTAGTTGCATCCAATTTTCTTCCTGTGTGGATGTTGGGACCCAAAGCACCGCCTGACCACAACATATCGTTATTGACAATTGGAGGGGATGCATCTCACCGCGTCAGGCATCGAAATAACAGTGTATCAATAATATGAGCTCAGTAAATTTGCACTTGGGTTATAGGTATACTTATCACACATACAAACATCCCTAACATTCAGTATTGGCTAACCATATTAATCACCTAGCGACTCATTAACTATATAGGCTAAAATTAATGTACATAGAAGCACAAAGCTGCAAACATCAGCACATCTAACCCCTGTTGCATTAAATGCTTGCAGAGTCCTGCTAAATCAGAGTCCAAACACAAGAGTCTAAAGCCAAAAAAAAAAAAGAAAACCAGAAAATAATCAATACCTGCAGAACTTATTCCAAACCGGAAGACACAAAAGCAGTTACTTAGTCCAGACAAATCCATTAGATCACAGAAACCAGATAAATCCATCAGATCACAGAAATACAAACACTGTAACATAAAACCACACGTTCATGGTCGCGACCACACACACACACACACACAGGCACACCAAGTTTTCAGCATAAATCCAAATATTGCAAAGACTTATGAACAGACAAGGACTTACAATAATATTCAACATTTAACAGAGAAATTCCCACGCTTCAGTTTCAGGAAGAGTACTCTCTTTTCAGTTCTGTTTTAGGAAGGGCGTTTTCCCTTCTCCTCAGGGATATAGCTTAATGTTGAAGCTTTCACTACGACTAATCAGGCAGGCAACAAGAAACAATACTGGAAGAATGCCTTTGTCTTATTAATGATCCGTGCTCAGAACCTTTTTGGTCCAGGGATCAGAGGTTCTCCCCGAGAATCCCTCGGTGCCGGCTGGAGATCCTGCGATCCCTCGGACCATTGATGTTCAAGAGCAGGGTCCTACCTGGGTACCCACAATCTATTACCACAAAGCAGCAAAATAATTAACTCTCTAAAACTTAATTTTGGAGTTCTAGAAAGCAGGCGTTCTTTACTGCAGTAGTGAACGCGCAGGGGATAGTATAGTTCTACCGAAATGTGTGTACCGAAAACACACTCCTACTAGATATTTATGCCATGTTAACATACATAATCATTACATTTCCGAGAAGTGGTTAATATTTTCGTGGCCATATAATACCAAAAGATCCATTCCAGAGTCTTCAACTCCTGCGCATTAACACACCACCGACCTAAAAGAGTATAAGGCTGGGAGAAAAAACAACTCATAAGTTATATACAAGTTTGTTGGTAAATTGACATTAATTGTGGAGGTAAAGGCGATTGCTTTTAGCGTCGATGTTCGTGAAAATAACAAATCTGAGACTTTTTTAACAAAGTAAATAGAAGGGACAACTCTTCAGTTGTAATGTCAATATTTTCACCTCTCAACAGAGTGAACAACATCATCTAGAAAGACCATCTTCAGTAATTGAATTATACACACTTTTTCCCAACCAAGGCGTTGAATGTCAGAAAGATGGTTCTCGTCGCGCCGGCACGGGCCACGCCGCCGGTTGCCAGGGGGAAGGCCGTGTGCCCAACCAGGTGTAAGGTTTGCTGACCCGTCCGATGCGGTGGCTGCTGGTGCGGTGGCTGTACTGCGTCTGAGGGACTGTGCAGTTTTATGTTGGAATTCACCTTGTTTTTGATCTTAGGTCGGATACGCCAGTTGCTGTAGAGGGACCCTTTCGTACACTTTTGGGATGCTGAATTTTGCACCCCACTTCCCATTTCTCTGGATTTAAAGGATCGTCAGGTTCTGGCGGATTTACCTCCCGCATTTCTCGTGTTGGGTTAGGAATTTCATCGTATGTAGGGTTAAATTTCAAAAGACTGCGGCTCTGTCCTTGCTTTTGAGATAGCGGCGGCGGAGTAGCAGCCGCTTGTAAGATAGTTTCTGCGGGTTTTAGAGCATTTAAAGCGGTATACACTGATTTCCAAGTACCGGGTCTCAACATCCGTGAAGGGACGGGAACGATCCTCACATGCATTGGTAAGATGCACAGTCAGATACTTTTATTCCCCCGCTTCTGCGGTTATATACGTTTTTCATATCTGTACACACGATTACGCTTACATCGGATAGGCTACAGACATAAATCACACGCTGTTCACACGCCCCACATTCCCTTATAATTGGTAACTATGCACTAACGCCAATAGCAACTGACCGCCTCCACGTCCTTGAACACATCTTGTTTTTGCTAACCCACACCATGTACACTCTCAGAACTTTCTCAATTTCTATTCTTAGCTGTCCTTTCCAGGGGCCTGTTGAGTTATGCTGTTTTACTTAAACGGCCTAGTCGTGCTAATTCTCAAGCTACATCAACCCCAACACCAAGTAATGATTTCCACAGGGATTGTAAGCTGCAAGACTTTGTTCTTTCAAAATTCATGGTAAAATCTTTTGATGGAGCTTTCGCTCCTTTCTAGGTGACTGTCCCATCCTCCAGCAAGCTGGGGGGGGGGGCAGACTCGATTCCTGTTCAGGGCCTGTTGGACCCAGCCCCTGATCACGGCTTTCTTCAGGTGGTACATTTGCAGCAAAAGGACTTTTCTGAATGGCGCTGGCTGCTTTTTTCTCTGCTCGCAACTCTTTTAACGCTTCATAAACCAAACGCCAAGTTGTTAATACTCGACTCGCATTCACATCACCCCTTGAAGTATGTTTAAAAGGTAATTCTCCTGACTCCTTCCAAGTTAAAACATCAAAAACACGCGGTGATTCCGCGGGCACTCCATTACTTCTGAGTCAGGCTAACAACAGCTCGAAAAGCAGGAGCTAATTATCGCTCCTCTTTGTTGCCAACCTGCATGCACAGAGTCCACGATTCTCTGCCACACATCCAAGTCGAACAACTGCTCTGTTTCCCGATTTTCTGCATTCGCTGGTACTGTGGTTATCCTGCTTACAGTTCACACACCACTTTCTTCCACCCTGACTAACCGGTCCTTTGACTCCACATTCCTTCTGAAAGTGACCCTTTTTTCCACAATTAAAACAACTCCTGTCCTGTTTTTTCCTTTTCTGTTTTTCGACCAACGGTCGCACCGCCACCCCAACTGCAACTGCCATCACTGTAGCTATCCCTCTCCACCGTACCGCCGACTCTCCCCCGGTTCCCAACCCCCCATCCCACGGCACGGCGCAAGGTGGGGCTGGAAGAGAAAATGGGTTATATGGGTTAGGGACTGGTGGCTCCGGCAGCAAAATGTCCGTAACCTTCCCGGGAGACTGGTCCAGGTGCGCCTGCAGTCTCTCTAACTTAGTTATCAGCTCTCTGAGTTGGTCCTCCTGCAATTCTTGGGCGGCAGCCTTCTCGTCTGTGCAACGAGTCACTGGAGTCCCGGGAGACGGCGGTGTAGGCGGAGGAAGTGGAGGATACCACGGTACAGGCTTCGGGAACATGGGACGATCGGAAGGAGCAGCGGTGGCGTGCAGCCGATCTACGTGCGGCAGCGCCGCAGCGCACCCCTCTCTGCGGCGCGGTGACAGAGGCAGCGATTCTGGCGGTGGGGGTGGAAACTCCTGCGCCAGCGGGTCACCCCGCGCGTGCTCCTTCTCCTGGACCGCAGGTTCCCCTGCCTCCACGGCCTGAGAAAGGTCTGTTTTCCCGCAACCGGCCTGAGAATGGCCTTGAGGCCTGTGCTGCTTGAAGCCTGTGCTGCTACAAACCGATCGAGTCCATATTCAGAGTGTCTGGATTGCTCACAATATGTCCCTGTTCTTCCAGAAACCCCACACCAGTGTTACTGGAATTTTGAGAATCCTAGTAATTATCAACCCAGATTGCCGCCCGGATGGAAATTTACTGACCAAAGGGAATCATCTTGAGACCCTATAAACAGCAGTACCAAGAAAGGCCCTTTGAGCTCTTCCGGACTGCAGCAGGCTGTGCCCAGTATCTCCCTCTGAGTGGGACGCATCTCGGAGCACTTTGAAATCTGAAGTTTGAAATTACTGTCGCTGACGGGACCTGGGCTGAAATACAGGGATCCCTCACTCGAGGCTCAACCTTCATCTGTTGAGGAAAATAATTTGAAGTGAGTATTTCACATAACTCGATGGGATTTTTTAACAGGTACTTTTATCTATGCATATTGTCTGTGTGCATGTCTGTGAATCAATTAATAATAATATCCTATTATTGTGATTATAGAGATTTTTTTAAATCACTTTGTAAATACTAAGTTAACCAATGATTAATTACTGCTAAATTTCTGTGATTTTCTCTCTAAATGTGAACACACCTTAAATTGCTGCTAGAAATATCCTTTAGACATAAACCGTTGCAGTCTAAGGCGAAGTCTGGATCCAGCCACACCTAGGCTCCTCTCTGAGAAGCAGTTTAGAAAGCAAGGGGATTCATTCTGAACCATGTGATTCAACGGGAGGGTCTCCCTTACACCTTATATATTTTCTTTCAATCTCTGCATAAATCATTTTATCTTAATCCAACCTCGATTTTGTATTCCATTAATTTGGTAAGTAATAGAGTGAACCTTGCCAATGAACTTTGTAAAATCACATTTTTAAAATTCTTATTAAAATAATTTCTTGCAAATACCTTTGATAGTGAGTCTTTAAGCGACCTAACCACTCGTGACAGAAAGTCCTGCCTGACCAATCTAGTGGCCTTCTATGATGGAGTGACTGCATCAGTGGATAAGGGAAGAGCTATGGATATGATCTATCCGGACTTCTGTAAAGCCTTCGACACAGTCCCCCAACATCATTCTCTCTGAATTGGGGAGATATGGATTTGATGGATGGATGGTTCGGTGGATGAGGAATTGGTTGGAAGGTCACATCCAGAGGATAGTGGTCAATGGCTCAATGTCCACACGGAGACTGGTGACAAGCGGTGTCCCTCATGGGTCCATACAGGGACCAGTACTGTTTAATATTTTCATCAGTCACAGAATCAAAGAATCACAGAATGTTAGGGGTTGGATGGGACCTCTGTGGGTCATCTAGTCCAACCCTCCTGCCAAAGCAGGGTCACCTACAGCGCCCCAGTAGAAGCCCTTCCTACGATTCTTCACACCCCTTGCCAAATTCAGCTCCGGCTGTGCCTTAGCTTTCCTCATCCCATCCCCACGCACCCGGGCAGCATCCCTACATTCTTCCCAGGCTGCCTGTCCCCGCTTCCACTGCCTACGCGTTTCCTTCTCGTGCTTCAGCTCGACCAGAAGCTCCTTACTCAGCCACATTTGTTACCCGTGCTGCGTGCGTTGGCATAGAGACGCTTCAGTTGGGCTGTCGACCGCATCACCTTTTTGGAGGATTGCGCCCCAGTTCCTTTGCGGCATTTCTCAGGTGTTCCCCTGTTGGTTCCTAACGCATCAGCAGCCCCTGGCTCTTCTCTGTTGCTCAAAACTCCATCCCCTTCCCCCGCCGAGTCTAGTTTAAAGCCCTCCTTGTGAGTCTGGCCAGCTCGTTGGCGAAGCCCCTCTTGCCCCGCTTGGTCAGGTGAACCCCATCAGCTGCCAACAGACCCGGCTTCTCAAAGGTAGATCCATGATCACAGAAGGCAAAACCTTGAGCATGGCACCAGCTACGTGGCCAGGCATTCACCTGTTCAATTCGCCTCCTCCTTCCTGGACCCCTTCCTCTGACTGGGAGGACAGAGGAGACCACCACCTCTGCTCCTGATCCTTTTAACATTGCTCTGAGGGACATATAGTCTCTTTGGAGGGTTCCAAGTTGCCTCGTCAGACCCTACACGGAACAGTAGGAGCGGATGATAATCTGTAGGGTTCACCAGGCTCGGCAGCCTCTCAGTGACGCCACGGATGCGAGCTCCTGGTAGGCAGCAGACTTCTCTAGAGAAACCATCTGGACGGCAAATGGGTGCTTCGGTGCCTCTCAGTAGGGAATCTCCAATTACTAATACCTTACGTGCTTTTCCGGTGGCACTGGTTTGAATGCGGGTGAGTGGTTGGGTCAGCTTTGCATGGCTGGCTTGTCCTGGATCCTGTCCGTTACTCGCGTGCTCTTCAGTCCCCAAGCCCAGAGCATCCTGTCTGTTATGTAGGGACACTTCAGGAGAGGGGGGAGGGTTCTTCCTTCTAGCCCAAGCACAGACAAGCGTCCAGCCTCCTTCATCTCGTGAGTTACTTGCGTCAGTCAGCTCGAGGTTGGATTCAGGCTCATCTTCCTCTTGCGCAGCCTTAAGGCTCATTGCGACGGACCGCTCTTGAGCTCGGAGGAGGTGACCCTCCAATATTAACCAGCTTCCTTGGGCCCCTCTTCCCTCCAGGGCCCTATCCCACAGGACGCCTCCAAGCAGATCCCTGAAGAGGCCAGAGTCGGCTCTCCTCAAGTCCAGGGTTGCGAGCTTGCTTTTTACCCTCCTCTCGGGATCCTGAACTCCGCCATCTCACGGCCGCTGCAGCCAAGGCTGCCTTTGGCCTTCGCATCCCCAACGAGCCCCTCCTTGTTGTTCAGCAGGAGGTCCAGCAGAGCACCTCTCCTCGTGCTTTTTCCCCATACTGCACGCGTTAGCGTACAGGCACTTCAGAGAGGCACCCCAGCACGTTGACTCCCTAGAAGGGGCTCTGGGTATTTCTCCATGATGGTGCCTTGTAGGCACTTCCTTGCCTACACGCACGTGCTGGAGGTGACCCCGCTTAAGCCCCCTTTTGTTGATTTTGTGATCCCTTCCCGTCACATCCCCCCCTGCCCTTTGCTCATTGACCCTGTCCCTCACTCCCTCGCAGGGCTGCTGGTTACTCTCTCCCTCCCCCTCGTTCTTAGTTTAAAGCCCTCCTAATGAGGTCAGCTAGCCTACTGGCAAAAATACCTTTGCCCCGCTTAGTGAGGTGGATCCCTGCTCCCCCAAGCAGACGCTGATCCGCAGACAGGGTCCCACGGTCATAAGAACCCAAACCCCTGTCGACAGCACCGGTTCCACAGCCAATTATCAGTGCCCTCCTCCTCCTCCTCCTCCTCCCACCCTTTCCCCTCACTGGCAGGACTGAGGAGAACACCACCTGGGCCCCCATGCCCTTGACTACCGCCCTCAGAGCTCTGGGTTGTGGAATTATTAGTAAAATTAAGTTTTATATGAAAAACATAGCAGTGTTCACCCATTGAGTAAAAGCATGAAATCAAAAGGAGCTCTGAGGATGGGACACAGCTCCAGCAGGCATGCCAGGAATCCACTAACACAGCAACTCCCTGCAACATACCATAGAGGATGGAGCGGAGTGGAGACTCCGTGGCCCTGCTCCGTGATGATAAAGTGGGAAGAAATGGTTCTCTAGAACTGATAAGCAGCTCATCTGGCCCCCTGAGCCAACAGGTTTTCGAAACCTTGCCAAAGTGCTATCCTCTCGTGAACTTTGCTCGTTTTAATATCATTTTAATACCAAAACACACCTCCATCCCGAAGGCTATCCGCCTCCGAGGTGCGACCACCCCTCTTCGAGTCGGCGCTCTCAATTTTTCGTAAACTATACCTTTAAACATGAAGCGAGAGAATTTTACACCAATCATGATAAAAGGTATGTATGACTACAGTCACTCAAACTCCACCTTAAAGGTAGAAAGGATACAAAAATAGCCAGGGAAATGGGGGATTTTCGGAGAAGAAGATAACACCGTAGATCTTCGGAGGAAAAGAAGATAACACCGTGAGCAAGTCAAGGGAAACTCCACCTCAGACTGCCTCCGACAGCTGGGATTGGCTGATGGGCTGAGCCTTGCTTCTCCCCCCCTTGGGACACCTTGGGTGAGACTTAAACTAAGCGCTTTTCTCGGGAATAGTTACTCCCTAATGTTTATAGCCAGGCTGTATTATTTATACATGCGTTTTATATTTGCATGTGCTTTCTTGCAGACAGTCACTATCACTGGCAATTCAAAAAACCTATATACCAGTTGCACAAATAAAACTGCACTAAGTAGCCAGTTGTCACAGTTTCTTACTGAACGCGACCAAATGTGGCCGTGCTAGTTCATGAGCACGACTGGACTGAAGGTGCACACTGCTATTAGTGTATCCATTCGCCATTTTGGCGAAGCTACTGTAAAATGAAGGGCTCTGGAGCAGAGGCTCGCGCCGAGGGACCCTTTCTCCAGTGGCAAAACCACAGCGGCGAGGCGGCAAAAAGCGTCGAGAGAGAGAGGAGACCCCAGCCAACCCCCCCCCCCCCGAGCGGGAAAGTGAGAGGTGCCAACAAGCGGCAGCTCTGACTCAGCGGGGGCGGAGTCCAGTGTGACAGCGGCTAAACACCCTCACGTATAAGAGCAGCCCCCAGGGAGCGCGAGCGACCAGGAGCGCGGGCAAACAGAAGTAGCGCAGCAGCCCCGGAGCGGTGCAGCAGTTTGCACGGCAGTTCGAGCAGGGAAGGCGAACGGGGAAGGCGAGCGGGCAGGGTGCAGCCGCCCCTCCTGGCAACTCAAGTAGTGGGCATCGCCTATCCAGGAGATATTCTAGCCATGGTTACCACCCGTGGGAAAGCTCTTGCTAGAAGGAGTGTGGGGACCCAGACGGAGGCCCCACGCAAGAACGCAGGTGTCCAGGTCTCTGGCTGCAGGGAGTGCCTGAGCCTGGCGCTCGTACCAGAAGACAGCAGAGATAACTGCTGTGTTCGGTGCGAGCAGGTGAATGACCTGCTCAGCCTGGTAGCAGAGCTTAAAGAGGAAGTGGAGAGGTTGAGGAGCACCCGGGAGTGTGAGAGAGAGATCGACTGGTGGAGCCGCTCCCTGCCCTCCCTGAGGCAGAGGCAGCAGGAGGCAGCTCCACGAAAAGCAGAGAACCCCCTACCCTTTTGCCACCGAGCAGAAAGAGGGGACCTAAGAGATGGGGGGGAATGGAAATGGGTCCCTGCTTGGGGTGGCAAGCGAATACCCTCCCTGCCTCCCTCACCTGCCCAGTTGCCCTTAAACAACAGATATGGGGCTCTGGAATGTGAGGGAGCGGCCACAGAGGAAGTGGATGAAGGTGAAGCTCCATCCAGGGTGTTGCCCAGGATGAGTCAGACAGCCCCACATATTACGACTGCCTCAACTAAGAAAAAAAGGAGGGTAATTGTCATAGGTGATTCCCTTCTGAGGGGAACAGAGGGCCCGATATGCCGACCAGACCCATCCCACAGGGAAGTCTGCTGCCTCCCTGGGGCCCAGGTTAGGGATGTTGCTTGGAAACTCCCTGGTCTGGTGCAGCCTTCTGATTATTACCCCTTCTTGGTAATGCAGGTTGGCTGGGACGGGATCGCAGAGAGAAGTCCCAAGGCCATCAAAAGGGACTTCAGGGCACTGGGGTGACTGGTTGAGGGATCAGGGGCACAGGTGGTGTTTTCCTCCATCCCATCAGAGGCAGGGAACAGCACTGAAAGGGGCAGGAAAACTCACCTGGTTAACAGGTGGCTCAGGGACTGGTGCCATCGGTCAAATTTTGGCTTCTTTGATCATGGGGAGGTGTACACAGCACCGGGCCTGCTGGCAATAGGTGGATCGCAGCTGTCTCAAAGGGGCAAAAGGATTCTTGCCCACGAGCTGGCAGGGCTTATTGAGAGGGCTTTAAACTAGGTTCGAAGGGGGAAGGGGACATCGCCCAGCTCACTAGGGATGAGCCCAGGCTTGGCGTGCCAGTGTCAGGGGTGAGATTGACAGCCCAGCTCAAGTGTGTCTATACCAACGCACGTAGCATGGGCAATAAACAGGAGGAGCTGGAAGCCATTATACAGTGGGACGGCTAAGACTTGGTCACCATCGCAGAAACGTGGTGGGACAACTCGCATGACTGGCATGCTGTCATGGATGGCTACAGACTCTTTAGGAAAGACAGGCCAACAAGGAGAGGTGGTGGAGTTGCTCTGTATGTGACGGAGCAACTGGAATGCATTGAGCTTGGCCTGGGGGCAAATGAGGAACGAGTTGAGAGCTTGTGGGTTAGAATTAAGGGACAGGCTCATATGGGTGATGTTATTGTGGGTGTGTACTACAGGCCACCTGACCAGGAGGAGGAAATTGATGAGGTCTTCTACAGGCAGCTGCAAGCAGCCTCACAATCACAGGCCCTGGTTTTCATGGGGGACTTCAACCACCCTGACATCAGCTGGGAAGACCATACCGCTAGGCAGGTGCAATCCAGGAGGTTCCTACAGAGTATCGATGATAACTTTGTGATGCAAGTGGTGGAGGAACCAACAAGGAAAGGCGCTCTGCTGGACCTTGTACTAACAAACAAGGAGGGACTGGTGGAGGATATGAAGGCTGGAGGTAGACTCGGCTGCAGTGACCATGAAATGGTGAACTTCAGGATCCTGCATGGAGGAAGCAGGGCGATAAGCAGGATCAAAACCTTGGACCTGAGGAAGGCTAACTTTGCCCTCTTCAAGGAGCTACTGGGAGGAATCCCGTGGGCCAGGGCTGTCGAAGGCAGGGGGGTCCAAGAGGGCTGGTCGCTCTTTAAACGTCACTTCTTCCATGCTCAGGAGCAGTGCATCCCCCTGAGAAAGAAATCGAGCAAAGGAGGCAGGAGACCAGCATGGCTGAATAAGGAGCTTCTGGCGGAGATCAGGTGGAAGAGAAAGGTCCGTGGAATGTGGAAAGAGGCGCAGGCCACTTGGGAAGAGTACAGGAATGAGGTCAGAGCGTGCAGGGATGCGATGAGGAAGGCCAAAGCCCACCTGGAATTGAAGCTGGCAAGGGATGTCAAAAACAACAAGAAGGGCTTCTTCAACTACATCAGCAGCAAAAGGAAGTCTAGGGACAATGTGGGGCCGCTGCTGAATCACAGAATCACAGAATAGTAGGGGTTGGAAGGGACCTCTGTGGGTCATCTAGTCCAACCCTCCTGCCGAAGCAGGGTCACCTACAGCAAGCTGCACAGGACCTTGTCCAGGCGGGTCTTGAATATCTCCAGAGAAGGAGACTCCACAACCTCCCTGGGCAGCCTGTTCCAGTGCTCCGTCACCCTCAGAGGGAAGAAGTTCTTCCTCATGTTCAGACGGAACTTCCTGTGCCTCAGTTTGTGCCCATTGCCCCTTGTCCTGTCACTGGGCACCACTGAAAAGAGCTTGGCCCCATCCTCCTGACACCCACCCTTCAGATATTTGTAAGCAATGAGAATTTGTAAGAATGAGGCGGGTGTCCTGGTGTCCTGGTGCCGGAGGATGCAGAGAAGGCAGAGCTACTGAATGCCTTCTTTGCTTCAGTCTTCAGTGCCAAGGCAGGCCCTCAGGAATCCCAGGCCCCGGAGGTAAGAGAGGAAGCCTACAGAGAGGACGACTTTCCCTTGGTCGAGGAGGACTGCGTGAGGGATCGCTTAAGTGATCTGGACATCCACAAATCCATGGGCCCCGATGGAATGAACCCACGAGTGCTGAGGGAGCTGGCGGATAACATTGCTGAGCCACTCTCCATCATCTTTGAGAGGTCCTGGAGGACAGGAGAGGTGCCCGAGGACTGGAGAAAGGCCAATGTCACTCCAATCTTCCAAAAGGGCAAGAAGGAGGACCCAGGGAACTACAGGCCGGTCAGCCTCACCTCCATCCCGGGAAAGGTGATGGCATAGCTTTTCCTGGAGGCCATCAACAAGCAAGTGGAAGAAAAGAAGGTTATTAGGAGTAGTCAGCATGGATTCACCAAGGGGAAATCATGCTTGACCAACCTGATAGCTTTCTATGATGGCATGACCGGCTGGGTAGATGAAGGGAGAGCCGTGGATGTTGTCTACCTGGACTTCAGCAAGGCTTTCGACACAGTCTCCCATAATATCCTCCTAGGGAAGCTCAGGAAGTGTGGGCTGGATGAGTGGTTGGTGAGGTGGATTGAGAACTGGCTGAATGGCAGAACTCAGAGGGTTGCCGTCAGCGGCGCTGAGTCTAGTTGGAGGCCTGTAACTAGTGGTATCCCTCAGGGGTCAGTACTGGGCCCAGCCTTGTTTAACTTCTTCATCAATGACCTGGATGAAGAGTCAGAATGTACCCTCAGCAAGTTTGCTGATGACACCAAACTGGGAGGTGTGGTAGATACACCGGAAGGCTGTGCTGCTATTCAGCGTGACCTGGACAGGCTGGGAAGTTGTGCAGAGAGGAACCTGATGAGGTTCAACAAAGACAAATGCAGGGTCCTGCACGTGGGGAGGAACAACCCCATGCATCAGTACAGGCTTGCGGCGGACCTGCTGGAGAGCAGCTCTGCGGAGAGGGACCTGGGTGTCCTGGTGGACGACAGGTTAACCATGAGCCAGCAGTGTGCCCTGGCTGCCAAGAAAGCCAATGGGATCCTGGGGTGCATTAAGAAGAGTGTTGCCAGCAGGTCGAGGGAGGTTCTCCTTTTCCTCTACACTGCCCTAGTGAGGCCTCATCTGGAGTACTGTTTCCAGTTCTGGGCTCCCCAGTTCAAGAAAGATGAGGAGCTACTGGAGAGAGTCCAGCGGAGGGCTACGAGGATGGTGAGGGGACTGGAGCATCTCTGCTACGAGGAGAGGCTGAGGGAGCTGGGCTTGTTTAGCCTGAAGAAGAGAAGGCTGAGAGGGGACCTAATAAATGCCTACAAATATCTGAAGGGTGGGTGTCAGGAGGATGGGGCCAAGGTCTTTTCAGTAGTGCCCAGCGACAGGACAAGGGGCAATGGGCACTAACTGAAGCACAGGAAGTTCCGTCTGAACATGAGGAAGAATTTCTTCCCTCTGAGGGTGACGGAGCACTGGAACAGGCTGCCCAGGGAGGTTGTGGAGTCTCCTTCTCTGGAGATATTCAAGACCCACCTGGACAAGGTCCTCTACAGCCTACTGTAGGTGATCCTGCTTCGGCAGGAGGGTTGGACTAGATGACCCACAGAGGTCCCTTCCAACCCGTACTATTCTGTGATTCTGTGATTCAGTCTATCCAGAATCATGACAGTTTAATATACATATGAAACGCAACTGGACTGGTAGTGGCAAATTGGATATCACTCAGAATTTAAACCTAGCTGCACCTAGCCTCTCACTCTGGTGAAGAGAGTTAGAATGCAAGGGGTTTATTTTCTGCCAAATTAACACAACAGGGGTCATTGCTAGGGGAAGCCTGGTGTGACAGATGCACTCCTCCTGTCCGAACTAACTGAACTTTGGTCCAGGCAGATGCTCAACAAGCAGGCCTAACCCAAGTTAGTCCTGTTGTGTGACACTGTAGAAAATTGTTCCTCCCCAGGTGCAGGACCCTGCACTTGCCTTTGTTGAACTTCAACAGGTTCCTCTCTGCCCAAGTCTCCAGCCTGTCCAGGTCTCACTGAATGGCAGCACAGCCTGCCAGTGTATCCACCACTCCTCCCAGTTTTGTGTCATCAGCAAACTTGCTGAGGGTACACTCTGTCCCTTCATCCAGGTCATTGATGAAGAAGTTGAACAAGGCTGGGCCAAGTATGACACCTGGGGAACCTCACTAGCTGCAGGCCTCCAACCAGACTCAGTGCCGCTCATGACAACCCTCTGAGCTCTGCCATTCAGCCAGTTCTCAATCCACCTCACTGACCACTCATCACCTCTCCTGTTCTCCAAGACCTTTCAAAGATGACAGAGAGTGGCTCAGCAATGACATTTGCCAGCTCCCTCAGCACCCCTGTCAGGGCCTGTGGATTTGTGGGCGTCCAGATTGCTTAAGTGATCCCTCACACAGTTCTCCTTGACCAAGGGAAGGTCATCCTTTCTGCAGGTTTCCTCTCTTACCTCCAGGACCTGGGATTCCTGAGGGCCGGCCTTAGCACTGAAGACTGAAGAAAGAAGGCATTCAATAGCTCTGTCTTCTCTGCATCCTCCATCACCAGGACACCCACCTCGTTCAGCAGCAGCCCCACATTGTCCCTAGCCTTCCTTTTGCTGCTGATGTAGTTGAAGAAGCCCTTCTTGTTGTTTTTGACATCCCTTGCCAGCTTCAATTCCAGGTGGGCCTTAGCCTTCCTGGTTGCATCCCTGCATGCTCTGACAACATTCCTGTACTCCTCCCAAGTGGCCTGCCCCTCTTTCCACATTCCATGGATCTTTCTCTTCCACCTGAGCTCTGCTAGAAGCTCCTTGCTCATCCGTGCGAGTGTCCTGCCTCCTTTTCTAGATTTCTTTCTCAGGGGTATGCGCCGCTCATGAGCATGGAGGAAGTGGTGTTTAAACAGCGACCAGCTCTCTTGGACCCCCCTGCCTTCGAGAACCCTGGCCCACGGGATTCCTCCCAGTAGCTCCTTGAAGAGGCCAAAGTTAGCTCTCCTGAAGTCCAAGGTTTTGTGTGGAGTCCTGGCTGGACGAGAGGGGACATAGCTTGGTGCGTTGAGCAACCCAGGTTCCGATCCGGAAGTGAGCCTTGGGAGCGGCTGACACGGAACCCTGCTGGGAAGGGAGAGCGACGAGCTCGGGACACTGGAGCAGGGGGAACGTCACCGTTTCCTGCCACACCGTCACTTCCTTCCTGCCACGTTGCTGTTTCCTGCCACAGTACTGTTTTCACATCGAGATGCAGCTCTGCACCAATCACAACGAGTTGCAGCAGTTTTGCCTATGTATGGATTGGGGGTTTAACCATTCAGATGCTGTAATAGTTTTGCTATATAAACCTTGTTTTTGCTGACTAATAAAGGTGAACGATCATACTCATATTGGGGTCACATCGTTACAACGGATCCGTAACCCACGCCAACAGTTTTGATCCTACTTATCACCCTGCTTTCTCCATGCAGGATCCTGAAGTTCACCATTTCATGGTCACTGCAGACGAGGCTGCCCTCAGCCTTCACATCCTCAGCCAGTCCATCTCTACTTGCCAGCAGCAGGTCCAGCAGCACACCTCTCCTTGTTGGCTCCTCCACCACCTGTTTCAAAAAATTATCATCAACGCTCTGCAGGAACCTCCTGGACTGCGCCTGCCTAGCTGTGTGGTCTTTCCAGCAGATGTCAGGGTGGTTGAAGTCCCCCACCAGAACCAGGGCCTGTGACTGTGAGGCTTCTTTTCAGCTGTCTGCGTCATCAACTTCCTCATCCTGGTCAGGTGGCCTGTAGTACACACCCACAACAGTGTCACCCGTATGTGCCTGTCCCTGAATTCTTACTCATAAGCTCTTAACTCCTTCTTCATCCACCCCCAGGCAGAGCTCAATACATTCCAGTTGCTCCCTTACATACAGAGCAACTCCAGCACCTCGCCTTTTTGGCCTGTCTTTCCTAAAGAGTGTGTAGCCATCCATGACAGCATTCCAGTCATGCGAGCTGTCCCACCATGTCTCTGTAATTGCAATGAGATCGTGGCCCTGTGACTGCACACAGATTAATTCTTCCTGCTTATTGCCCATGCTGCTTGCATTGGTGTAGAGGCATTTCAGAGAGGTAATTGAGCATGCAGGTTTCCCTGGAGAGTTGCAAGAGGATCTGCCATAGCCATAACCACCCTTAAGGTGGTTGGCCATCTGGTTCTCAACTTGGGAGGCAGTTAAGGAACATTTGTCAGTGCTCCGGTTGGCCTGGCTTATTCCCCAGTTGGATGAGATGGCTTGAGCATTGTGACTTTGCCCCCCACCCCACCCAAGTCCTTCAGTTTAAAGCCCTCCACACCAAGTTGGCCAGCCTGTTGCCAACGATCCCCTTGTCTCTTCTAGACAGGCAGATCCCATCTCTCCCCAACAGGTTATAGCCGTTGAAGAATGTCCCATTGTCATAAAAGCCAAAACCCTCACGGCGGCACCAGTCACGAAGCCAGGAGTTGATACCCATAATGCATCTGTTTCTAGCTGATCCCTTTCCTCTAACTGGTAAAATGGAGGAAAAGATAACTTGGGCACCAATGCTTTTCACTTGCACCCCCAGGGCTTTGAAGTCTTCCTTAATTCTGCCAAGGTTCTTGCTTGCAGTGTCATTTGTGCCCACATGAAAGAGTAACAGCGGATAGTAGTCTGTGCTCTTGACAAGTTGTGGCACCCTCTCGGCCACATCTAGGACCTTAGCTCCTGGAAGGCAGCACACCTCGCTTGCCTCCCTGTCAGGTTGGCAGATGGGTGCCTCATTGCCCCTTAACAGGGAGTCACCCACTACGAGTGCTCGTCATTTCTTTTTATGGTACCCGCTGTGTGCTGCTGGTGTAGATTCCTCTTGCAGACCTTGCTTGTGGGTGTCTATAGCTGTTAAAGCTTCATATTTGTTTTTGGTAGTGATGCTGGAGGGTGGAGACTGGAGCGGAGTCCTGCTTTTGTGGGTCACCAGGGTCCAAGTTGCCTCATTCTCAGTGGTGGCCACCACAGGAACATGGTTCTGCAACCATGTATCTGTCTCCAACTCAGCTCCTCTAATACTGCATAGCCTTTTAACTGTTTCCTGCAACTCAGCCACCTGACGTATCAGATCCTCAACCTGCCTGCATCTTGTGCAGGCACTTACCAGTGCTCCAGAAGAAGGGTCTGGGCATTCACTGCAACCTACCACCTGTACTGAAGTCTCCTTCCTTACCAGTTCCATCTGGGTGTAAGCGTCAGACATCACAGGGGCGTCCACTGTGGAAACTCTGGTTTTAGGTCTGAGGTGAGTGCCCACCATTTTGACAGAGACCTAGAGCTCTCCCCTTGGCTGTGGCCTACAGTCAGGTTGCAGGGCACTCCCTGCACACCCTTCTGCACGAACTGCTGTGCAAACTGCTGCGCCACGCCCTGACAGACGCGTCAAACCATTTGCCCACCTTGTTCGCCATGCTCCTAGTCACTCATGCTCTGCAAGGGCCGTTTAAATCTCCGACGGCTGCTCCTGGGAATGCCCATGCCATGTTGGCCTCACTCGTGAGAGCTGCCGGCTCCTGGCGGGTCTTGCTACTCTTCCCTCTGGTTTCCCTGGCTCCGTGAACCCCCCTGTCCACCTCAGTCGAGCGCTGCTGCATTCCTCTCTGACTGAATGCTGCTGCCGGTTTCACCGCTGACACCAAGCTGAGTGGTGCAGTTGACATGCCTGAGGAATGGGATGCCATCCAGAGGGACCTGGAAAAGCTTGAGAAGTGGGCCTGTGTGAGGTTCAGCAAGGCCAAGTGCAAGGTCCTGCACCTGGGTCGGGGCAACCCCCTGCTATTAATACAGGCTGGGGGATGAAGGGATTGAGAGCAGCCCTGCCGAGAAAGACTTGGGGGTACTGGTGGACGAAAAGCTGGACATGAGCCACCAATGTGCGCTCGCAGCCCAGAAGGCCAACCGTTTCCTGGGCTGCATCAAAAGCAGTGTGGCCAGCAGGTCGAGGGAGGTCATTCTGTCCCTCTGCTCTGCTCTGGTGAGACCCCACCCGGAGTCCTGCGTCCAGCTCTGGAGCCCCCAGCACAAGAAGGACATGGAGCTGTTGGAGTGGGTCCAGAGGAGGGTCACAAAGATGATCGGAGGGCTGGAGCACCTCTCCCATGAGGAAAGGCTGAGAGAGTTGGGACTGTTCAGCCTGGAGAAGTGAAGGCTGCAGGAAGACCTTATAGCGGGCTTTCAGTACCTGAAGGGGGCCTATAAGAAAGATGGGGACAGATTTTTTAGCAGGGCCTGTTGTGACAGGACAAGGGGTAATGGTTTTAAACTAAAAGAGGATAGATTTAGATTAGATATAAGGAAGAAATTTTTTACAATGAGATTTGTGAAACACTGGGACAGGACGCCCAGAGAGCATGCTCTAAGGCAGTCAATCCCTGGGTGGCAGGGTGTGTGGGAGGATTTGGTCAGGTGCCTAGAGCCGTTGTCACCTCCCATAGCCTAGGATTTTACACCTGAACAGGCATGCAATCCCATTGAATTAGTACACCATTTGAAGGAGGGGACCCTTACCTGCCCCAATGAAACACAGCAACTTCTAATGCTGTGTTGGGGCCTGGCCCATGCCTATCCAGCTGCTGTCCAGCACCCTCAAAAGAGAAAGAGGGTCGCCTGATCTGAGGGCACACAAACAGACACTGAGATGCTCTCTCAATCTGAAGGCATAGAAATGGAGACTGTGCCTAAGTTAGAGACCCAGCCCCGACTATAATAGTAGCTGCTGTAGTCAAGAAGAAACAATGGAAGTGGATGTTGACTCGATTATTAAGAGAGGAAGAAGCTTCTCCCGAGAGAGAGAGCAGGAAGAAGAATCAGAAGACGAAGCCTGTTCTGCAGCAGGGCAGCCACAGGAACAGGAGCGGTAAGAGACAGAAATCATAAACGAGTTGGCAACCACCTGGTCCCTGTCCCTGAGGGAGCTGTAAAATATGCAGAAAGATTACAACCATCATCCAGGTGAGCAAATTATGACCTGATTGCTCCGATGTTGGGATACTAGCACCCTGTATTGGGGGTCTTGCAGAAGACATTGTATTCAAGGAGTTACTGCCCTAGAACAGGTCGTGTCTTCTCTATTTGGCCTTGTACTTAGGGCTTGAGAAGCCTGTATATTATTAATATAATCTGTAGTTTATAATATCTATGGAAACATAAACTGTATGTGCTTCAAGAGATGGAATGCAATAATCCTGACCCAGAGACCATTGTACTTCGAGGAGTTAATGATCCACATAAGTGACGTGCGGAAAGCAGACTCCACAATCTGTAAGACTGTAAAGTAGGTATGTTTATTCGGCACCGGGCAGCATGGGGGGTAGTCCCACCAAAGTCGTGTGCGCCGAGCAGCAATGTGTCTCTTCAATTTATACAATCAAATATTTCATATACATTAGATTTCCCAATGCACCTATACACATGCATCTATCCTCATTGCATATCAAAATCAGTTCCAAGAAATAATTTCCGTATTATAATTAGTTCCAAGAAGTAATTTCCATAGACTCCTCTCATCTGCGTTTGCGCAGTGCCTCCTGGTGTTGGTTGTCGGGGGTCCCAAGATGAAGGCTCCTCCTCTTCATCACGGTGTCCGCTGACTGACCTTTGTTTCTGTGCAAACTCAGTTCTCTTTTGGATCCCATCCATACAGCAGGGTCAGTCTTAACCGGTTCTAGGCGACTCCCAGCCCCTATCAGGAACTAACCCCTTTGTATGGAGATGCAAGACTCTCTGCTTCAGTTAATTTAGACAATAGATAAGCACTATCAGTTTTTTAAATGGACAGCAACTATTAGGTAATGCTCCTTCTATTAAAATCCCTTTTAACCCCTTCCTTCATAAGAGTTAACCTAAGTAGGCACAGGCCTGTGCTGTGCTGCACATACAGCGTGGCTTTTGGACCTGTGTTGCATTGCCCAGATGGATTTTTGCCACGGCACTCTGTGCAGATCCTATCTGTAGAGAGATTCATCCTTTTTGGTCATTTGAGCTATTATATATTTTCTTACAAGAAAACCACTCTATTCGTAAGTATTTTCACATGAGAACTGGGCTCCATCCGATGCTGCATGAACATGGGGTTCCCAGCATCTGAAGGGATGTAAGTTTTATTCATTATCTATATTCGTCTTTTTGTTCTATGTTATTAAAACACTTATTTTAAGACATTTGTTGTTGGGCCGGGTTAAAATTGTGTGACTGTGTGTGAGGCCTCTGTGTGAATGAGACATATAAACAAGTGTGAGTGTGGAGTTTTGACCTGCGGTTCTGTTCTCCTGCGAGGGAAGCAGCCGGTGAAAAACGAAGCGTAAGAAAATAGTGAATGTTTATTTTAAAGTAATTATCCCATTGTTGTTATCGACGGAATACTACTAGTGATAATCATAATAGTATGTTGTATTTGTTATAAATGTCGTACAACGTTCCGGTGTAAAATTGCGGTTCAGTAACTATTTCTCGTAGCTTAAAGTATAGAATTTTGGTTAAGTAATTAGAGCTATCGGCATTAGAAGGATTTGTCTAGGTTTGTTTGTTAGGGTTTGCTGTATATTGATTAGGGAACAAAGAGGTGGACCTGCTGCATAATGGGAACTTCACAGAGCAAAGAGATTCTGAAGAAGAGCCCCTTGGGCTGTATTTTGCAACATTGGAAGGAGATAGGAGGACCCCCGGGAGGTAGTGTGAATAAAAGGACGTTAGTTAAGTATTGCAATCAATGGTGGCCGTTGTACAAGTTAGATGATGAGGCAAAGTGGCCTGAGAATGGGACCCTGGATTATAATACTTTGCTACAGCTAATGTTGTTCTTGAGAAGAGAAGGAAAATGGGATGAGGTCTCATATGCCGATATGTTTTTCACTTTGCGAAATCACCCCGAGTGGCAAAAAGAAAGTGGTATAAATCTAGCCCCGCAGGGTCCCCTTGTGTTGGCATTAGAAAGGGATGGAAAGAAAGAGCCGGGAAAACTTAAGCAGTGTTGTTCTGCGTGCAGCATAGGGCAAAGGTGTCTAAAAACAAAAGGGAATCGGAAGAAATTGGAGGAGCGTATGGAGGATTTTGTGTCACACACACCCCCCCCCACCCCACCCCCCCCACCCCCCCCGATGCTGGGTCGGCTGCGGGAACTCCCGTCCGCGCAGACGGGGACGAGTCCTCTGATGAGGGCGGAACGCCATCTGGCGGATCAAGTCCCATCACTGCTCGAACTCGTAGTAAGGTGGGACCCATCATCCAAGCCCCTTTAAGACAGGCGATGGGGCCGGGGGCCGACCCTGATAAGAATACCCTTCCAAATGGAAGATATAGACAAATGGAGAGAAACTGTAAAGGAATACAGGGAAGATCCTAGCGGGGTAGCCAAGAAATTTGAATGGATAGTTAAGAATTTGGATCCAGATTGGAAAGATGTGGATTTGATGCAATGACAGAGACTGAGAAAGGAATTGTGTTAAAAACAGCAAGGGATCATGTGAGGGCAATTAATAAAATCGTGGAAGATCTCTACCCAGTAGTAGCTAATCCCTATACCTTGTTGAATAAATTGGAAGACAGCCAGGGATGGTTTACCATACTGGATTTAAAAGATGCCTTTTTCTGTTTACCTCTGGCCTCAAACAGTCAGAACCTATTCGCTTTTGAATGGGAAAATCCAGATTCTGGACGAAAAACCCAGTTAACCTGGACAGTGTTACCCCAAGGTTTCAAAAATAGCCCTACCATCTTTGGAAATCAGCTAGCTCGGGATCTCGAAAAATGGAATCCTCCGACACAAAAGGGGACTTTGTTACAATATGTCGATGATCTCCTCATCGCTGCAGAAACAGAGGGGGATTGCAATAAATGGACAGTGAGTCTTCTCAATTTTCTGGGACTTAATGGTTATGGAGTTTCTCAACAGAAAGCTCAGATGATTCAACAACAAGTGACTTACCTCGGACTCAAAATCTCAAGAGGACAACGAGAACTGGGAAGAGAGAGGAAATAATCCAAATACAACATGCAAAGTACACTTTGGGAAAATTGGAAAGGGGAACATACCAGGACAACATTGGCAAATAGATTTTTCAGAACTTCCAAGAAAAGGGGGGTATCGATACTTATTGGTTATAACAAACACGTTTTCTGGATGGCCTGAAGCATTTCCCCGTAGAACAAATAAGGCTCGGGAAGTGGTACGAATTTTGTTAAATGAAATCATACCACGGTTTGGGGTGCCAGCAATCATATCCTCAGATAGAGGGTCACATTTTTGCGCACAAGTAGTTCAACACATCAGTAAAATTTTGGGTATTGATTGGCAGCTACACACCCCCTACAGACCACAGGCAAGTGGCCAAGTAGAAAAAATGAATCATTTGATCAAACAACAACTGGCAAAAATCGGTCAGGAGGCAAATTTGTCTTGGGACAAAGCTCTACCCTTAGCTTTACTGAGAATCAGAGTAAAACCCAGGAGCAAAGAGGGCATTAGTCCATTTGAAAATTTTTTTGGAAGGCCTTATCAATTGTCATATCAAGGGGAGGATACCGTGCAAATTGGGGAGGGGTACTTACAAGAATATCTGATAGCTTTGGGAAAGCAGATAAATAATGTTCAAAAATTAGTTCTAGAAGCACGGGGTAGGGGCCTAGACCAACCAATACACTTGATCAAACCTGGAGATTGGGTTTTTGTTAAGACTCTTTCAGGTGATCCCCTTGGAGAGAAGTGGAACGGACCTTATCAAGTGCTGCTAACCACTTTTACTGCAATCAAAATCCGAGAACAACCAGCTTGGATTTATTATTCAAGGGTCAAGAAAGCCTCTGTTCCCTGGACTGTAGAACAACAGTCGCCTCTCAGGATAAAAATAACAAGACGACCATGACGGATCTAACTCCATGGGTAATGATGGTAGCCATGAGTCCAGCTATTTGGACAATACAGTGGGACAGGAATTTCCATCTGATCCTAGTCCAGAACATCACTCAGATACTACACAAAAATTTATTGGATTTGTACTCAAATGCCAACTTCAGGAGAGAGCAGGGGAACCCTCATAGGGATACCCATCCCCGGCAGCTTACATTTAAAAGTAGACCAAAAATGGGAATCGGGCAACATGACCACTCAGCAGGAAATTCAAATAGAGGAACCCAAAGCATGGTACAATTATACCTGCATACAACGATGCCACACACAGGGCGAGAACAACACCCCATTCTGCAAGAGTAATACTACCATACATGTGGGGAAAACAAAAGGGTGTAGCAGATATAAAGATTTGTTTGGGGAAAGTAGTTGGGACAAAGACTTACTAGCGGGCTTTAAGGCAACTAAGACTAAACCTGACGTTGGGTGGCCGGTGCCTAAAAGTCCTGAGAAAACAGGATGGTACTGGCTGTGTGGAAATCGAGCTTGGAAGGTTCTAGCTTTTGGGTGGAAACGGGTATGCACTCTGGGAGCTGTAATCCCCAATATTACAATTACTGACAAAGTACATCAACAGGAAAGACGGATCAAAACTTTCGTTAGGCGGATTAAAAGGACCCCAAATACTCCCAGTCCCATTGCAGAAAGGCCTACTAGCTTTCACAGCTTTGTTAGATAGTTCCTTCCATGGCTTGGAGTAAGTGAATTAGAAAAAGCCATCGTAAACATATCAGCAGTGATAGAAAACATCGAAAATAGAACCACAGATGCCATAAGTGCCCTGCAAACTGAAGTATCGAGCCTGTCAAAGGTAGTGATCCAAAACAGAATGGCCCTCGATTCACTACTAGCCTCACAGGGTGGTCTCTGCACAGTCATAAACACAAGCTGCTGTGTGTACATAGACCAAAGTGGTAGAGTCTCCATGGATCTAGAGGAAATTTGGAAACAAACCAGAATATTACACAAAGCGGTTAAAGATGATACTTCCTGCGGATTTGAGGAAATGTGGAATAAACTCACCTCATGGCTACCAAATTTATCCTGGTTAAAGAACCTGTTTTTCCTAGCTCTTGTGATAGTAGGTGTATGTGTTTTGGCTTGCATAATGATTCAGTGCTGCAAGTGCTGTAATCGATTATGTTGGGAATGTAAGAATGGATTAATCTGATGATTACTAAGACTTTTTGATCTAAAAGAAACAAAAGTCTTAAAGAAAAGGGGGGAATGATAGAGGGGATTGCAAGAAACGTGAAACTATAACAAAAAAGCCTTAATATTTTCTAGTTTTTAGGAGTCTTTAGTACTGTAACTTGTATTCCTGCATGCACAGTGATCTAACAATGTAACTGTTACACTAATCCTTGTTTTCTCATTAAGGAATGTAGTGGAAGGACATGGGCACAAGCTATCACTTAGTCGTTAGACAAAATAATTAAGTGAAACAAAAGTGGTCTTGGTTCTCAGCAAATAATTGGGATAATTGTGGGATAAAAGAGACTCCTAAATAATTCTACTCCAGACGGCTCGGCCTCGGGAGGGCAAATGCGCCAAGCTACAGAGATAAAGAGGCACCCAGAGAGCAACAAGACTAGAGCCAAACAACCTGAAGGACACGATATACGTGATCCTAGAACTGAGTTTGCGCAGAAACAAATGTCAATCAGTGAACAGCGTGATGAAGAGGATGGGCCTTCATCTTGGGACCCCTAAAGACCACCCAAGGATGCTAACAGACATGCGTGAAAGATATTTACATATGCTAATTAGTTCCTAGAAATATAATGAATATTTACATGTGTGATTGTATTTAACCTGAAGCAACAGGGTGTCTGGTGCGCACGTTTGGAGGAGAAATCCCCCGTGTGCCCGGCACCGCAATAAAGAATGCCTGCTTAACAGTACACATTGTACTGTTAGGTTTTTCCTACCGGATCTTCGAATCGGCCATTCTTACTGAGATACCAAAAGAACCCTGCACTCTTTCTCACCTCTGCCACCCCTCTCCCTCTCAGTGTAGAACAGGCCCACAGTCAGGAATTTAAAGGGTGGGGAAGCCTGGCAGCAGGGATCCCTATCAAGGGACCATGGAATCAACAAAGGGATCTGTGGGAACATTCTATATCATGATGTCCTTGAGAGTTTCTGAACAAGAGAAAAATAGGGACGTTATCAGTTGCAACAGAGGACTTTGGCAGAATGCCCAGAGCAAACAAAGGAGAAATCATGCACAGCTAAGCTAGCCAATTGAATGTTTAGAATAGGCGCGTGAACAATGTATGTTAACCATACATGGGTTGGAGTGCGTGGACAGCTTTGTAAGGGTATAAAACACAGCTTTCTGATAAATAAAGGGTCTTCGATTTGGATATCGGAGTCCGTGTTGTCAGTCTCCTCAGGGATCAGAAGAGGGGCAACAATGCGCAGCCTTTGGAGGTGACTCTTATTGAGCAGGAAGACAAGGTATCCCCTCAAGGTAGATCTTGTAAACTACCAAGGGAAGTGCAGAGGAAGGTGTCCAGCATCTGAGGGAATTAGCAGTGGTGGAGGTGGTTTACAGAGACCTGGGCAACAACCAGGCCTCCAAAGATCTAGATGATGCCCAGTTCCCACAGTCCATGTGGCAGAAGGTTGTACGGAACACCCACAACCTGGTGATAATGGACTAGACAGACACCGAGGCACCAAATGTGGATAGTCTGGCTTGCCAAGTCTGTCATTTCAGCAGGACAAACCTACAGGCCTGCATCTAAACTGTGGATAGACTGTCCCGCCAGTGACTCAAAGAGAATCAAAGAGAATGTCTCTTCTGCATTGCCCCTACAGACTGTCTTCTCAGCTATCAAGAGTGCTATACAGAGTCAGCCTTTCACTGCTCAAAGGAAACGGAACTGGGTGAATGCCACATGCTGCCCCGTGGTTGTATCTGCACAACCATCGGAAGATGTGAAAAGCAAGGTGTTAACTGCAATATGACTTGCTTAGGAGAACGAACACTACCTGTGACTAAGAGCTTTTACTTCAAGGTCAACATGACCTGAAGACATGACCCTCAGGGGACGGGAGACACCAGCTGGTGAAACCAGTCACAGAGCACATTTTACCCATACACAGAGCAAACAAAAGGCTGATCCTGACCTGTGCTTTTCCCCAGTCAAGAGGAAAACTAAAAAAAAAAAAAAAAGCGATTAAAATAAATCCTCCTATTGCAGTGAAAGTGTCTCACCAGCTTCTGATACAGATGTGTAGTGGAGGGGAACAGAAAGAGTTCTAAGGGGGGATACGTTGGGGGGGTATGGTGAGGATTGAAAATTTCTTAGGTCATAGTGACACTGTTTAATTTTAGGCCTGACTACTCTGTATAAACAATGCATGCCTTACTAACAATTATGCCCTTGAAGAGGAGCTAACAGACTGATAAAAGGGGAACATCCTGCCCAGAAGGCTCCGAAAGCTGGATGACTGCCAAAGAAGCATGAAGTTAACAAAGATCTAGCGTAACTAGGAAAAAGGTAAAGGCAGCAGGGGGAGATCGTGACCACCGACTCAATTCAGAACCAGAAAGACTGCAGCCCCCCAGCTTGTGAGCATCCGCAGTTAAGTAAGGAAGGAATATACCTTTAAGATACGTGTATAACGCGACGAACCAATCAGAATGTAATGAGTAATTTCTTTGTTTTTGTAAGAGTATATAGTCGTTGTGACTCTGCTAAGCGGTGTGCCAGCTTCGTGGAATTCTCACCTAGCACCCATATCTGCGCAAATATGCAATAAAGACAATACCTCTGCTCTGTGTATATATTGGCGTACTGCACAATGGGTAAACGATCCCACTTTCGGGACAACAATCTGACCGGTGGCAGTGTCCCTCTATTCCTGGTCAGAGCATTCATTACCTGACTCCTGTAATTGCCAGTCAGAAGTCCCTTTGTAGTTGGTTGAACTCAGCATTATACAAGTATGCACAGAAGGTCAGTCTGACCTAATTATTTAGCTAGAATATGTAGCCTAAGGTTAACAGAAGGCCAAGATGTTGACAAAAGTGGCTGATACAGGAACGTCTAATCTGGAAGTACTGTCCTGGGGAACAAAGTATATCTTGGAAAAATATGTAAGCTAACTAAGATGTTTTTTAACAAGCTGGAACTAACAGCAGTAGAATGATAAAGAGTACCCTTAAACAAACTATCCTCATTATAATACTAAAAATCACACCCCTTGAGTTGGACAGAGACCCTTATTTACTGAGCATGCGTAGTAAATTTTAGGAGTACTGTATCTTTAAACCGAAGCAAGAAGAGAACTAACCAATCATAGTTAGGAGGGTATGGCTAACAGACGGAACTGACATTTTTAACTCTATAAATATGCAGCGTGATTGTAAGCAGGTGTGCTAGCTTTGTGGAGTTGCCACCTAGCACCCATCTCTGCGCAGACATGAAATAAACTGATATATTGGCTCTGTGTGCGTATTGGATGTTGCACACTGGGTAATGAACTCCATTTGAGAGACAACACCTTCATTAGTATGAGAAGGCGGAGAGATGTCCTCAACCCTTCTACTGTGTCTGGGGAATTGCTCAACAGCAACTGGAGCAGTAATTTTCCTGGATGCACCCTTTTTAGCCATTATTTTTCCCCGCAATTCACATATACAGGCTTCCAGGTCCAATTTAAGTGCACCATCCCACTTCCTCACGTCCTCTGTAAAATTCAGTTCTTTGCTGGCCAAGGAGAAAGACAAGGATGTTTAGCATAGAATTACCAAGGGAATTTATTCTTTTATTTTAGCTATGTGCATAGCAGTGCTCCAGCCTAATGCATGGAGGACCCCGATATAGAGGAAAGCAGGGTTTATGTATGTTACAACACAGTTGCATAGACCAATCAAATTACTCATGTCAAGGGGTGGGCTAATCGGTTACCATTGCTCGTGTAATCAGTATGTGCTTGTCCCGTGCAGGATCAGTACATGCTTATCCTGTGCAGGTGGTGTGGATGTGTGGTCAGTGGTGTGTTAATCTTCACTGTTCTAAACCTATGTCCCGTGCAGGGTTTATACTGGATTCTGATCGATTGCTATTCTGGTCATGGTTATACACTTGTTGGAATTTTTTTTGAAAGGCAAACCTTCTATTGTTTTATCATTGGTGTGGGATGTTCTCAGCCAGTAAGAGCCGGCTTAGGTTGGGTCTTCAGGTCACATTGACCCTGAGGTAATAGCTCATATTCTCAGGTAGTGTTTGTTCTTCTAAGCAAGTCATAACACAGTTAACATCTTACCTTTCACACCTCTATCTCTCTGGAGCTTGTTATGCCATGTCTCACATCTTCCAGGGAAGCGGAGACATAGCTAAATGTGGAAGCTCATGTGACACACCATTGTGTTGAAATAACATATCTGATGGCCACATTCTGACATCACTACACCCCCTCCACCGAAATCTTGGTATCTCAAAGGCCAAACAAGACAGGATCTCCTACCAGTGGGACAGGGACGCAGGGATCCACTTTGGATCAGATTACATGGAGAAGCTCTCCCAGGAAGCTCTCCTCAAGAGCTGCGGGAGGGGTGGGGTGATCCTCTGCTTCCAGGGCTTGGCATGAAGGCCATGGAGCCAGGCATCCTATGTCCTGGTACAGGCTCAGATGCTTTCTCTCCTGGTCTTCTTCCTGAGCAGTTCACAAAGGACAGACACTTTTCCATGATGCACTGTCACACAAGGTAGGATCCTGACAGCTGCATATCAGGTAGCATCCCGATCACCTCAACTAACAGGTATTGGTGGTGGATCCTCACAGCTCACAAACTGTGGTATTCTAGCACTGAATTTCCAGCTTCATCCAACTACCTTGAGTCTCAAAGGTTCTCTACAGGAACACTTACTTTTGGTAACTCCTCAGGTTTAGTATGTGGCATGATTTAACCTAATTTTAATGTGCAGACAAGCTATAAGGGTCATCTGTGCTATAGATATGGGGGATGACAGTGGCATGGTTATACCTATTCACTTCATGTGACATTAGTATGTAGATAAAACATTGGACCTGGCTGTGATTAGGAGATGATTTCTGGGAAAACCTCTAGAGTATTTACATATTGGAGGAAGTCATAGTCCAAGGACTTATTTAACAATTGAATGCTGTTGGAAAGAACGCAATCAGAAGTACAGTCTTGACATTTTTTTGAGAATGTTTCCCTGTGATCCTACTAGGAAGAGACTTAAAAACACAATATTGTTTCCTTCACCTTATAAATCTTTTACTCGGTGTTTCACTTTGACAGCTAGTGTTAGTGATCAGTTTCCTACTACAAAGCTGCTGGTTTTTTCCTGAGGGATCCTTTGAAGAGTGTTTCTTTTTAATCAGTTGTCAGAGAGGCTGGGTAATTTCCCCTGGGAACTGTCTCCTGAAAATATTCCTGTTAGGTTATGTGATAAAAGGCTTGTATCCACACACACAAACACAAGGAGCCCAGAGGTACAAAGGCAGGTGGGGGAGCCTGTTAAAAATTTTATCCTCACACGAGTGGGTTACACTAGGTTTTGCTTTATTCACAACTCAGAGTTGGGCCATCACCTCAGTGAGTGGCAAAGCTTAACTCGCTAGACCAGTTTATATACATTTATTAAACCGATTACATCAAGTCTAGAATCTTCATAAGTTTCTAAGCAACCGTTCCGTTCCTTTGAGTACATCATTTATTAAGTTCTTTCTATTCTTCTGTCTTCGTAGAATTCTCCCTCGCTGGTTTCAGGCCTTGCTTGGTTTCAGGGTCGTCTGGGCTTCTTTTGTAAATTCTGTTTGATACAATCCATACAATTCATTTCTATCCCAATTGCAACATACCGATTGTATGGTTTCTTAACACAGCTGTGTTTACACAGCTGAATCTACATACTAGTTCTATGATTTTATTCTATTCTATAATCAATCTTTATAACCAATCTCTAACATTCCCTCCTTTTGTTTTTATTGCATCCCTGCAATTACTAATTATTATATTTCCAAACTTTTTTTTTTTGACACTTCTTAGTGATTGACATTAAACAAGTTATTATACATTGAACAATCACAAACAGACAAACAACGATTATTACAACAAAGAATACCTGGACTTCAGGAGATATACCTTGATACCAATAAGCATGGTTTCTCATCTGGGAAAAAGAATCCTGGAGGTACAAAAGGTATTGAGTGATTTGCTCATCTCCATCCAAAAGGCTAGTTTTTGCTGGAACATAAGTTCTCGGAACGGCAAGAATTCTACCAAAAAGAATTTCTGCAGGGGACACTCCTACAGATTGTCTTGGAGTGTTTCTAATATCCCATAAAACTAAGTTCAAAGCTTCTGGCCATTTTAATCCAGTTTGTTTACAAACCTTAACTAACTTTTTCTTCATAGTTCTATTCATCCTTTCTACTTGTCCAGAGGACTCTGGATAATAAGGGATGTGTAATTGTTGTCTAATTCTTAAAGCATTGTCCCGATCCGATATCGGGGAGGTTTCGATGCGATCCCAGGAGACGAGATTAAGATGCAAACGCAGTCATATGCCGTGCCACCTTGTAAACTTTATTTTCAGTGAACCGGGAATCGGAGATCTGGCGGGGATGGCGGGGGGGGGGGGGGGGGGGGAGAAGACGAGACAGGGGAAAAAAAAAGGGTAAAGTCGGAAAAACCCCAGCGGGCGAGAAAAAGAAGTGCGGGGGGAGAGGATCAGTTACCACCACCACGGATTCGACGATGTCCAGCGATGTCCAGTCCCGCTCAGTCTCTGTGCAGGTGTGGAGCCCCAGCGAGAGTAGAGCCCAGCAGCCAGGCGGTGAGGAGGAGGGCAAGAGGGCGGCGAGGAGGAGAGCAAGAGGGCGGCGAGGAGCATGTGCTGCCCTTTTATAGGGGCATTTGCGCATGCGCAGAGCATGTCTGCATACGTGCAGTTCCTGCCATGCGTGCTGCCCGCTTAGACAAGTCCGTTTTTGCCCGTCCACGGGCTACTCTGTGCGCAAGCGCTTTCCTGCAGGTCGTTGTGGCAGCTTCCTTCCAGAGGCCAGCAAGAGATGGCAATAGCAATGTCGAGACAAAACCAGTTTGTAGCGGTCTTCTACAAGCATAACATATTTGAACCAAAATAGCTGCCGTAAAGTGTGCTCCCTTATCTGAGTCAATTATTTTTGGAACGCCATATCGTGGAATTAATTCTTTTAACACAATCTTAACTACTGATTTTGAATCATTCTTTCTTGTTGGGAAAGCTTCTACCCATCCGGATAACTGATCTACAATCACTAACAAGTATGCATAACCCAGAGTTTTAGGCATCTCAGCATAATCAGTTTGGAGCTTTTGAAAAGGAAAGGTGGCCGGAGGCCTTTTACCTTGTGGCTAAGGAAGCGAAGGAAGCCCCTGCTCCTACTCTGGTCTCTGCCGTAGAACATGCAGCTTTAAAATCAGAAAATGAGGTGCTGAAATCAGCATTAGCTTTCCAGAAGGAGACAGGAGAAAAATTAGAAACTCAGGTTAGTAAACTTACAAACCAAGTTCATGAGCTCTTGGGGGAAAATAGAAATTTAGAATATCGAAATGCTAGACTCAGGGGTGAGGCTCAGCAGCTTAGGATGTTGTTGGAAAAGATGAATGGGCTTTTAGATAAAATGCAGCCTTCTGCCCAGGTCCAGCAGATTCGTGAGTTAATGCGTTACCCGAGCTCAGGAATGCAGACTGAAGATTTTTGGTGTAACAGTGATGATGAGGAGGTCAGTGAAGTCGAAGGGACTTTTAAATCCCAAGTGATTCCCTTGTGACCTCTGGTTAAAACTGAAACAGCTGTTGATGATGATGATGAAATCCATACCACTACACGTACCGTGCCGTGGACACCGACAGAGTTGGAAAGAATAAAAGAGAAATACTCGAGGCGGCCAAGCGAGTCAGCTGTTGAATATGTGTGGCGAGTTTCTGCTGAGGGTGGAGATAGAATTATGTTAAGTGAGGATGAAGCGGGAGACACCTGGGGACCTGGAGTGTTTTTAACCACTATGCCAGGAGATCATTGTTATTCCCTAATCTCTCGAGCAGCCTACTGGGCAGGCGGTATGGATCCGTGGGAAAGGGGAGAGCCGTTAGAGATTAGAGCTAAGGGTTACTCTGACCTGTCTGCAGCAGTACGAAAAGCAGCTTGCCTGCAAGCTATGTATGACCGGGAGGAGTTTCGAAAATCCCTGATGTTAGCTCCTATTGACCCAGACCGACTAGCCCCTCTCATCCGTGGTCTCCCCGATTGCCTTAAGCCATTTGCAGTAGAAACTCGAAACCGCATACGGGAGATTCGTGATAACCCTGACCGTGGTCGGGGTCGGCGTAACCATATACCCACTTGGAATGAATTTGTACAGGAAATAGACAGATATGGATGCCAAATGGGCTGGGCTACCCTAACTGGTGAAAATCCCCCCGATCCTACCCGAAGGATTCGCCAGGTCCACATAAAAGACTCCAAATCTGATCGAATGCATACTCACAACCCTAAACCTGATGGGAGATTTAAACCTGATAAGGAGCGAAATGAGTTGTGGCGTAAAGCCCTGGACTTGGGGGTACCTCGACGGCTCCTGCACGGTGTCCCTACGGAAGATCTCTGTGCACTGGTCCAATCCTTAACTAGAAAAAATAATTCAGTTGGGGTAAAGCATCCAACCGGAGAATCTCCTGGTTATGACAGTGTTGTGCCTTCTGCACCAGAATCTAACTTGATTGATTTGTCAAAGTCCCAGCAAAAAAAACTCCCACCCCCGGGGAGGGCAGTGAGCCACCCTGCCTGGCGGGTACTAGCGATTCAATGGCTCCCTGGTAAAATCAACGAACCTATTATTGCCCTTCCCATTGGACCCCGGAAAATATTAACCGAATTTCTTATCGATACCGGGGCCCAAATGTCAGTAATCACTAATAAAACAACACAACTTCTAGGCATAAAACCCACCCGACACAAAGTCAAATTTATGGGGATTGATGGTGTGATAAAAACATGCCCCACTGCAAAAATTACCCTCTGGTTTCCAGGAGAACAGAGAATGACCAGGAAAGAAGTGTTAGTGGGTGCTGCACACACTAATCTTTTAGGATTTGATTTGCTGCACGGGCAAGTGTGGAAACTCCCTGATGGAACTGTGTGGAGCTTTGCAGGACGTGAAAAGGGATTAGGCACAATAGCACTGAGTCTGCTAGAAACCTCCATACCGTTACCCCCCTCTAAAATCACTAATGTTTGGCAATACCCATTGCCAACAACAACACTTACCGGTATTGACGGGGTGGTAGTAAAATTGGAAAAAAAAAAAAAAAAAAAATGCTAATACTACAACCCTAACTGCCGCAGTTCCAAATATTGCTGAAGTGGTGAAATACCCTACAGGTTTTTATGCAGGACAACCTGTACTAGTAAAAATACCTCAAACTGGAGCAGTGCCAATGCTACTAGTCACTCCTAAAAATCCCTGTGCATGGGAAGCCAAAGATTGCTCAGAAAAAAATACACTGGATCAGCACCTGGTGGATTTCACCTTCCTTTTAACCCTGTCGGTCTTGTCGACTGAGCGTGTTTTTTCTTCCCTTTTGTGTTCACAGGAATCCTGGACGAACTGCAAGTGGACGGACGCATTGGCTTACGCTAACCTCGAGTGCATCCAAGGAATTTTGTCCCTCATTCTAGCTGTAATACTATTTCTACTTAGAATGAATGAGTTTAGCAACTGTCATCATATATGACAACAGGGAATTGCAAATACATGAATCGGAATGGAAGCATTCGATGCATAGATGGAAGGTCAATAAAGGGAAAACAATCCACATAGGTTGTCAAACCTTTAATGCTAGCAGTAGAAAAGATTTCCCTCCTTCAACCCAAGTTACTATCAGGAAATTTCCTGAACAAAAAACAGAATCCACAATAGATAGGAAGCACTGTGCATCTGATGTTTGTTGGTTCAATTTTACTATAATTCAGTCAGTATCTGTTGTCTGTTTGGGAAGCACTGACAGAGGAAACAAAGCACTATCATTTAAATTTGGGTTAGACATATCACAGGAAAAGACTTCAACTACGGCTATGCCTGTACCAATCACGATGTCACCCCAACAAAATTTTGAGAATGAATCCATTCCAACACTCACAGGTCTAAATCCTTACATTTTTAACATTGGTCCTTACGTTATCAAAAATACCGGTCAACAACAAATATTGTTTAACCCGACCTACTCTCTCAAGCGAGTGGAACTATCAATGCAGATTAATATCTCTGCCATCAAACCTATTTGCTTACCTTTCCTAGGTACATCCTATGCGGGATGGTATGCGTGGTTACATATGAACGAACCCTTACCTCCTCACAACAATTGAAGAGAGATGTAACTGGTACCTTAGGAACAAGCTCGGGAGTCTTAAACAGTATAGATGCTGAAGTACTTACTAACAAACTAGCCACAACTACTGGTGACTTGGATAGGTTAGAACACCCCCTACGGTCTTCCCTTTTAACTCTGGGAAATCACCAATGGCTTTTTTTATATATTACCTCAGCGGGAAGAAACAAGTGAAAAGGACCATCAGCTGATTGCAAATGCACTTGGTGCAGCCCAAAGCAATATTTCTTTAGCACTCAGCTGTATCCAAGCCCAGCTTTGGATGCAATCGATGACTGCTGCAATTATAAGGGAAGGTGAAGAAGGCACCTTACCTACCGAAATTCAAAAAGTGATATGGGATAATGCAATTGACTTTGAGAAAAAATTTCAATCCTGGTGGTACCTAGTTAATTTCACCTATGACCCCATTGAGAGTAAGGCCACTGCTTTTGTCTTAACGATACAAAATGCCTCGGTATATACCATACACCCAATCATTGCATTAGGATTAAATCACAATGGAATGGTACTCTATCCTACTGAGCATAGAGTGTGGGCCAAAAAAGATGGTGACAAATGGCAAACTGTTGACGTCGATGCATGTATCACACGAGAACAACAAGGCTTTATTCGTGAGAGTAATACCCTTAAAGTGCAAGACATTTGTCTCGATACTGAACAAAACGTTTGTCATTTTGAGATACATCCCAATGAGGCCCCCAACACTGTGCTTGCATATATTGGGAAAGGATGTGTTTGCATGAGATCTCCTTGTAATTTTATATTTATAGATAACATGGTCACAGATATTGATAATCATTTAAATTTTTGTGTTTGTAATTTCACTAACATTGTTGGATGCGATTTCAGTTATTCGACTCCTGTTACGTCTCACCAACTATTACAAACCAACTATACAGTGATTCACGATTTACTACCTGTCCCCATTGGAATGAACATCACATCAGTGAAAAAGCTGCTACAACATAATGACTTGAAACGACTGTTAAAGGAGGCCCAAGAAAATGGACAAAAGACTCTGCAGTGACCATGAAATAGTGGAGTTCAGGATCCTGCATGGAGGAAGCAGGGCAATAAGCAGGATCAAAACCTTGGACCTCAGGAGGGCTAACTTTGGCCTCTTCAAGGAGCTACTGGGAGGAATCCCGTGGGCCAGGGCTGTCGAAGGCAGGGGGGTCCAAGAGGGCTGGTCGCTCTTTAAATGTCACTTCCTCCATGCTCAGGAGCAATGCATCCCCCTGAGAAAGAAATCGAGCAAAGGAGGCAGGAGACCAGCATGGCTGAATAAGGAGCTTCTAGCGGAGCTCAGGCAGAAGAGAAAGGTCCATGGAATGTGGAAAGAGGCGCAGGCCACTTGGGAAGAGTACAGGAATGTGGTCAGAGCATGCAGGGATGCGACGAGGAAGGCCAAAGCCCACCTGGAATTGAAGCTGGCAAGGGATGTCAAAAACAACAAGAAGGGCTGCTTCAACTATACCAGCAGCAAAAGGAAGGCTAGGGACAATGTGGGGCCGCTGCTGAATGAGGCGGTTGTCCTGGTGCCGGAGGATGCGGAGAAGGCAGAGCTACTGAATGCCTTCTTTGCTTCAGTCTTCAGTGCCAAGGCAGGCCCTCAGGCATCCCAGGCCCCGGAGGTAAGAGAGGAAGCCTACAGAGAGGACGACTTTCCCTTGGTCGAGGAGGACTGCGTGAGGGATCGCTTAAGCAACCTGGACGCCCACAAATCCATGGGCCCCGATGGAATGCACCCACGAGTGCTGAGGGAGCTGGTGGATGTCATTGCGGAGCCACTCTCCATCATCTTTGAGAGGTCCTGGAGGACAGGAGAGGTGCCCGAGGACTGGAGAAAGGCCAATGTCACTCCAATCTTCCAAAAGGGCAAGAAGGAGGACCCAGGGAACTACAGGCCGGTCAGCCTCACCTCCATCCCGGGAAAGGTGATGGAGCAGCTTTTCCTGGAGGCCATCAACAAGCAAGTGGAAGAAAAGAAGGTTATTAGGAGTAGTCAGCATGGATTCACCAAGGGGAAATCATGCCTGACCAATCTGATAGCTGTCGCGTTAAAGGGGGGGGGTAAGGGGAGTCTGATATTCAACTAGCCTGCCAGAGCCCTTCCAAGGACTTTCACTGAAACAGTTTCGCAAAGTTGAAACAATAGGTAATTTATTCAAGCGACAGGTATCACAGATTCGGAATTGCCGTTGATAAATTCACTGTCTACAAAAGTTGAGCTCAAAGTAATAGTTTAGCGCTTTAGTTAACAATGTGTTCCCGGGGATACGTCTGACAAAGTCAGAGGCGCGACTCTTACCAAAAAGGCGTCCCTTCTTGGGGGGGGGGAAGAGAGGTTCAGGCCCGTCGACCCGTCCGTCAGGTGAAGTTCTCGCTTGGCTCCTCCTCCCAAAGAGAGTTTTCAAGTGCCAATTTTTATATGTTTGGAAATCTTTTTGCGAGGTGGGACTAAGTCAATTATTGTGTATCGATTGGCTCTTGGCATGGAATGTCATGTCGTCAGAAGCGGGACTCAGCAGTGTGACACGCCTTCGGAGCGGGCATCTTGGTATGTGTATTCGGGGGGCCATCTGTGCTTTGTCCAAAGCAATCTCTGAAGCAATCTCTGGCTGCGCAGCCTCCGCGGCGCCCCACAGATCACTGAGTTTACAGTGATGGGCTATCCCCCCTTACTTTTGTCTGATAAGATAAGCACCAGTTATTTACTTCCTTTGTTAGCTCTTTGGCTCTTGACAACCTCAGTCCGTTTTTCTTTTGTCTTGCATTCGACAAGTCCAGCAAGGCCATCGATTACACGATTACATTATCCACCCCGTGACTTTAGTCACATCTCGTCAAAAAGGAATATTAGATGAATTTAGGTTCTCGTCAAAAAGGAATATTAGATGAATTTAGGTTCAGACGGGTTGAGGGGCTCATCTTCCTCCCTAATAGGAGAAGGAATTAAAGGAACATAATCAGGGTTATGAACTTTAAGCATTCTAATATGCATACTAAAAGTTTTAGCTAATGAAGATTGTACACATGATAAACCCACACAAATAACAATAAGGAGTACAATAAACATCAGTACATATTGAATCAAACTTTGTATCCATCCACTAATATTTAGTCCAAGTCCATTAAAAACTTTCGAGATCCACCCCGTCCATTCCCAGGGCTTCTGCTTCATATTTTCACGGAGTTCTCGAGACTGTTCCGCAATCTTACGCATTTCATCCATGGCTTGATGTAAAGTGACGGATACATTTGGGATAGAAACACAACAGGTTTCATCAGGATAGGAGGCATTTAGCCATCCACAAACACCACTTTCTTTTAACAAAATCATATCTAAGGCTAACCTATTTTGTAGCGTCATTTTGGATGTAGCTTGCAGCTGCAAGTCAACTGCATTAATTGCTGTTTTTGTCCAGTTTGCTAGGGATTCTACTTGCCATGTCAAATTTTCTATATATAATCGATTATTGGTAATTACTGTCCAATAACCCCAAAAAGCTTTCATTCCCAAGTTTATTCTCATTGCTGGTGTATAATAGCTTGGCCAGGCAAAAAGATTACCATTTTCTTGCATAGAGTTCCACATTTGTGACGATCTTTTAGCTCTATGTCCTCGTGATTTAGTTAAGGATTGAATGAAATTAAAAGCTATAGTAGGACACAAACTTGGAATACCTAGAGTACATTCTAATCCATCCCAGTAGGGTTGAATGTAGTCTGATATTTGTCCATTAGAACACACCCATACAGTTTCAGGTGGTGCAGGCAGCATTAAAGTGCTACACGTACTATTTTCGAGTTCATCGAGGCTATTATGTCCATTTAGATAATGCTGGAAAGGAACTCGGCATCTTTTGGCCTGTGGCTCAGCATTGTTGCTAGAAACTATATGATATGCCCATGTGTTAACCTGTTTGGGATCCACTTTTATCATACACTCTGACCTTGTCTTCGGGATTGGAGCACTATAATTATGACATAAACATACACTTCTTAAAGCGTGGTAAAGGTCTGCAACCATCCATACCCATGGGTAGTCATCAATATTAGAACAAGTTATCTTGTTAGTACAATTCCATAATTGGACTGGCCCTAGCGGCGTGGTAATTGGAGGTTTTTCTCCCCATTGTGTAAAACGAGTTCTATGATCAGCAATAGTCCACATACAAGGTACGTCATTAGATTATGGACTACACTTAGATCCATAGTTTGAGGGAAATTCGATACACCATTCAGCTTGTACTGGGATACTGTATTTAAAGGTAATAGGTACACCCCAGAATGGTCGAGGAGGCTGGTCAAGCCAGGGTACCTCCGTGCAGTCGATAGACAATTTTATCTTGTTGTTTAAATTCAGGAAATTTTTGTCAAGCTCTCGAGTGCAGTTCGAATTAGACCATATGTTGGTATAGTTAAGATTTGAAGGATAAGTATAATGTTTGTAGGTAATTCCACTTCCCCATGGTATGGAGATGGTATTGTCTTTCATTTCCCATAAATCCAGCAGTGCTCCTTTGAAGTCAAGGGGAATAACCATAAAAGGGAGTCCCTCTGCAGGGGTCGTTGGCAACATAAGACAAGTGGTTCCTTGAGTCCAATTCATCATTCTAAGAAATCCTTGTAACAACTTAAAGGCTGTGTTTTCCTCTATCATACCCAAAGACTTCTTTGTTTTTTGATTATAATCTCTATGGAACACATGCACAATTATTACACCTAATATGTAAACACATGTTAAACTTACACATATTTGTCTACCACTGCTAATGCATGATAGAAGATTCATATTGACAATTCTATAGTAAATTATAACTATCAAAACCACAACAAAATAAAACTATTTTGCATTATAAAAACAGTAACCTAAACAATAAAGCAAAAAGGTAAAAAGGTCACATAATATACAAGTAAAATTAGAAATCAGTATTCCTATCAAAATTAAATCACTATTGTCCTTTTTGTCAGATTGTGTCGACCTTCTGGAAACTTTGGTTCACAGATGATTCCACAGATTAGGACTAGAAGTATAAATCAGCAGTCCTTGATGGCAGTCTGTTTTGACACGTGACAGTCTGTGTTTTCAGGCGTAGTTTCCCAGCATTTGGAAAATACCTGTAAACAGAAAAGAAAGGAAAATGCTCGGTTGTCATTGAAACCGGCATATAATAGGTTAAAAGGCAGGTACTATCCATCTAGCACTGATTCGATGCAGTTTTCCAGAGCTATCTTTCGCTTCCCAAGTGTAAAGATTTTTTGATTTTGTTAATACTAGTGCCACTGTTCCAATGTGAGGCATTTTAACCAGCACTGGCTGGCCTGCGTAAAAGCCAGTAGAGTGTTCTGGTTTTACATCTGCCTTTGGCACCAGAGTTGTGGCAGGAGCAGAGAATGCTTTCATTTTGGGACAGCCGTCTCCAGCCCATCTATTATTTAATTGATAGATGGCATTGGATAATCGCAGATGCCACCCAGATTCATGGGTTTTAGCAAATCGCTTAACTAACCTGTTTGTTCTCTCAACAATACCATTTGCTTGGGGGTAGTACGGAGTATGGAATACCCACCAAATTCCTTCTTCTTTTGCCCAGTCTTGTACCACTGTAGCTGTAAAGTGTGATCCGTTGTCACTTGGAATCTCCTCAGGAAGGGGGAGTGTGCTGAACCATTCCTTCAGGCTGTAAACTGTGTTATCTCCAGTTGCAGCCGGGACAGCTGTTGCCATGGTAATTCCTGAAACAACTTCCACCCCTACTAATACATGTTTTTTAACCCCCTGAGGGTCGCAATGGACCTATGTAATCAATTTGCCAGGTGTGCCACAGTGTTTTTTTATTTCGGATGTGCATGGGAGGTGCCTTACTTGGATGATCTTTGTTAAGTCGCAGGCGACACTGTGAACAGGCAGTGATCACTTGTTCACACAGTTTTGTTGACACAGGCCATCCCCGGGCTATGCCTTCCCGATACAAATCAGCTCGGCCAGTGTGCCCTCGTTTTACATGTAACCATTCAAGTAAACGTTCCCATTCTAATTCATCACTTACAATATCAATCTTGTGTAGCCGTGTGAGGCTATCAACTTGTTGATTGAACTGGGCAGCAGCAGAGGCTGATCGATCATGCCCTTTCACCCAACCAATGTGCAGTATCCTTTGTTCTCCTATTTTTAGCAATTGTTTCCAGCTGTCAGTTTGCCAGACTGGGACTCTATTTACCTGCCAGTCTTTGGCTGCCCAGTGGCTCACCCACTCAGTATCTCCTTTAAAAACAGCATATGAGTCAGTGTAAATATAGTCAGCACCGTGTTGTGCAGCTAGTAAGACTGCCCTAAGCTCCCCCACTTGTGCACTTCCTTTACCTGTTTCGCTGACCCGTTCTCCCGTGGCCACTTCCAGTGCCACTGCGTTATAATTCCACTCATTATTTCGCCTGTAGGATGACACATCAGTGAACCATACCCCTTCGAGGTTGCTGGTTTCTGTTAGAGGAAGTGCCTCCCGAATTGGAGATGGTTTGCTTGGAGGAGTTTGGAACAGCGAAGTATTATCTATATCTTTTTGCAGTTTAGACACTTTAGTGCTGCCCTCTGTAATAGGCATAATGTCATGGATGCTTTCCAGATAGGCATACCACTTACGGACCGTGGGTTTTTGGGCAATGCCAGCAGGCGGCACCGTCCCTTTAAATATTGTGTCTAGGAGGCGGAAAGGTCCCCGAATGATTACACTCTGTTTTTTTCTTATTTGTTCCACTCGCTTTACAGCTTGTACCAAAGACAATAGTCCCTTTTCCAGATCTGAGTATCGCGATTCAGTATCATTAAAGGACTTTGAACTGAACTCAAGTGGACGCTCAGGCCCTTCAGGTCCTTTTTGCCAAACATTACAGTGAGAACCGTGTTCACTAAATCCCCATTCCACATGAATTGGATCAGAGGGATGTACAGGACCTAGCTGCTGAAATAGTCTCAATTCTTTTACCAGTGTCTCCAGGGCATTAGAATGTTGATTTGTCCACTCCCATGATTTCTTTTTTCGCAGTGAATTGTAAAGGGGTCGAGCAATGATAGAAAATCCAGGGACATGTTTACGCCAATATACTAAATTTCCTAAAACTTGTTGCAATTCCTTAACATTAGAGGGACCCTGTCCCTGTTCTATTTTCTCCAGTGTGTCAGGAGGGATAGATAAGGCTCCTTTGATCCACCAGACCCCTAGGAATTTGACTTCCTGTGCGGGTCCCTGACACTTGGATGGGGGAATTTCCAGACCCAAGGTTGTTAATTGCAATGTCACATCATCCATAGCCTGTTTGACAGTGTCAAATTGTTCCTCTCCAATCAAAAGATCATCTATATATTGATATATAGTAACGTCTGATGGAATAGGAATTCCACTCTGTTTTAGCTAAAGCATTGTGAGCAATGGTGGGGGAATGTTTATATCCCTGAGGCAGCCTGTTAAAGGTGTACTGTATCCCTTTCCAGGTAAAAGCAAATTGGGCCTTATCATGTTCCTGGAGTGGAACCATAAAAAACATATCTTTTACATCTAAAGTTGCCATCCATGTGTGAGATGCTCCCTGTATCTGAGTTACTAATTCTGCAATGCTCGGTACAGCTGCAGTTAAAGGTGCAGTGTTGGCGTTTAATCGCCTGTAATCAATCGTGAGTCTCCACTGCCCGTTTGGTTTTTTTACTGGCCAGACAGGGGAATTATAGGGTGAGTGTGTACGAGTGATGATGCCTCGGTTTTCTAAGTCTTTTACCACCCCGTTAATACCTGATTGCGCAGCTGCTGGTAAGGTGTACTGTTTTGTGTTAGTAATTTTTGATGGTGGTAAAGATATGGACATTTCTAATAAATTAATTTTTTTAGGCTCATTCTGTTTAATTTCTCGCCCAGCAAAACTCCAAACTGAACCATCAGGGAGTTTCCACACTCTGCCATACAACAAATCAAATCCCAAAATATTAGTGTGAGCAGCACCGACCAGTACTTCAGTGCGGGTTAATCTTGGTTCGCCCGGGAGCCACAGGGTAATTTTGGCTGTAGGGCATTTCCTTATGACTCCATCAATGCCTGTAAATTTTACTTTACGGCGACCAGGTTTTACGTTTAAGCATGTTGCAGTCTCCTTGGTGATTACCGAAATTTGAGCACCAGTATCAATGAGAAAATTTACAAAAACTTTCTTTGGTCCCACCGGAATGGCAATGACAGGTTCGGGAGGTGTATAGGAGAGCCACTGTATAGCTAGTACCCGCCGAGGAAGGAGGCTCACAGCCCTCCCCGCGGATAGGCGTTTTTTGCCTGAGGGTCTGTCAGATCAATTAGCTCCTGCTGTGGGGCGGAGGGTGCAGTGTTAAAAGTTGCTTTGTTTTCTGCCGGCTGACCTGTCTTTGCTGAATTAAGCTTATGGCTTAACGACTGTACGAGAATTTTTAGGTCAGTCATGGATATACCAATCAGTAGATGCCGTGGCACCCCAATAGCTCGAGCTTTACGCCAGAGCTCGTTACGCTCCGTATCAAATTTTAATTTGCATTCAGGCTTAGCCTTAGGGCTGTGAATCTGGCGAAGTCGCCGAGGTGGTGGATCAGATAACTGTGAGGATCTGATCCATCCCATCCTGCGCCCGTAGTTTACTATATCTTGTACAAATTCACTCCAAGTGATTACTTGATTTTGATTTTGGTCCTGATCCTGATCCTGCCCTCGACGTGGGCGTCGGCCTTGTCTGGGGCGAGCGACTTGAAGTCGATCTTGTATGTTGGCAACATATGTTTTTAAACTGTCTGGGAGGCCTCGGATCAGTGGAGTTAATCTTGCCGGATCTATAGGGGCTAACATTGGGGATCTTATTAACACATCCCGCTCATGCATTGCTTGTATGCAGGCAGCCTTTTGCACAGATGTCACCAAATCAGAGAACCCTGAGGTTTTTATAACAGAAGGTTCTCCTCTGTCATGTGGGTCTATTCCACCAGCCCAATAAGCAGCTCGCATAGTTAATGAATAATTATGATTACCTGGAGTGGTAGTTAGGAATACTCCAGGACCCCAGTAGCCTCCTGCTTCTTCCTCATTTAAGAGGATTCGATCTCCCCCCGTAAGGGAGACTCGACACACATATTCTGTCTCGGATTCCTCCGGATGCCTGGAATATTTTTCCTGCAATTTTGCCAATTCAGCAGGAGACCATGGAATGGTTCGTACAGTAGTACGAGCCTGTTCTCCACCCTCATCGGTGGTTTCTGTTTTAATCAATGGTCGAATAGGTATAGGTTCTGGGGCCAAATCATAATCAGAATTTTCCTCCAGTTCATCATTATCATCCCTGTCCCAGATGTCTCCATCCCACGTCTCGGGATCCGCATACTGTGTTAATTTGCGGACTTGTTTAGCTGAGACAGAGGACGGTATTGGGTTTAATGAGAGATTTAATTTTTCTTCTAAATGTTTTTCTCGCCTATTGGCCCAAAACAATTGCGATTTAAGGTAACCGATTTCACCTTTTAGGGTGTCGATTTGTGTCTCAAATTTCTTTTGACTTTCCTTTTCAAAAGTCAGTGAAGTTTTTAACACTTCATTTTCTGATTTTAGTGCAGCATATTCTACATCTGCAACTTTTTCAGGTGGTGGGGACTCTTTAATTTCTTTCTGCGCGCAAGATAGGCAAGCCCCTAATACAGCACAAATAAATTTTTTGCCTTTAGTGCCTTTGATCTTTTGCTCACTTAAACACTGTTTTATACGTTCTACCACTTTATCCTCATCTTTCCAGAATTTCTGGGCCCATTCAATACCTGCTTGTGAAGGTGCACACTTATATTTTTGTAGCAGTTTATCCATGGCAATCCTGCCGACTACGCCAATTTTTTTTACTGTCGCGTTAAAGGGGGGGGGTAAGGGGAGTCTGATATTCAACTAGCCTGCCAGAGCCCTTCCAAGGACTTTCACTGAAACAGTTTCGCAAAGTTGAAACAATAGGTAATTTATTCAAGCGACAGGTATCACAGATTCGGAATTGCCGTTGATAAATTCACTGTCTACAAAAGTTGAGCTCAAAGTAATAGTTTAGCGCTTTAGTTAACAATGTGTTCCCGGGGATACGTCTGACAAAGTCAGAGGCGCGACTCTTACCAAAAAGGCGTCCCTTCTTGGGGGGGGGGAAGAGAGGTTCAGGCCCGTCGACCCGTCCGTCAGGTGAAGTTCTCGCTTGGCTCCTCCTCCCAAAGAGAGTTTTCAAGTGCCAATTTTTATATGTTTGGAAATCTTTTTGCGAGGTGGGACTAAGTCAATTATTGTGTATCGATTGGCTCTTGGCATGGAATGTCATGTCGTCAGAAGCGGGACTCAGCAGTGTGACACGCCTTCGGAGCGGGCATCTTGGTATGTGTATTCGGGGGCCATCTGTGCTTTGTCCAAAGCAATCTCTGAAGCAATCTCTGGCTGCGCAGCCTCCACGGCGCCCCACAGATCACTGAGTTTACAGTGATGGGCTATCCCCCCTTACTTTTGTCTGATAAGATAAGCACCAGTTATTTACTTCCTTTGTTAGCTCTTTGGCTCTTGACAACCTCAGTCCATTTGTCTTTTGTCTTGCATTCGACAAGTCCAGCAAGGCCATCGATTACACGATTACAATAGCTTTCTACGATGACATGACTGGCTGGGTAGATGAGGGGAGAGCAGTGGATGTTGTCTACCTGGACTTCAGCAAGGCTTTCGACACAGTCTCCCATAATATCCTCCTAGGGAAGCTCAGGAAGTATGGGCTAGATGAGTGGTCGGTGAGGTGGATTGAGAACTGGCTGAATGGCAGAGCTCAGAGGGTTGTCATGAGCAGCACTGAGTCTAGTTGGAGGCCGGTAACAAGTGGTGTCCCCCAGGGGTCAGTACTGGGCCCAGTCTTGTTTAACTTCTTCATCAACGACCTGGATGAAGAGTCAGAATGTACCCTCAGCAAGTTTGCTGATGACACAAAACTGGGAGGAGTGGTAGATACACCGGAAGGCTGTGCTGCCATTCAGCGTGACCTGGACAGGCTGGAAAGTTGGGCAGAGAGGAACCTGATGAGGTTCAACAAAGACAAATGCAGGGTCCTGCACCTGGGGAGGAACAACCCCATGCATCAGTACAGGCTTGCGGCGGACCTGCTCGAGAGCAGCTCTGCGGAGAGGGACCTCCGCAGCCAATTATTGACCTGCATTATCAGTGCCCTCCTCCTCCTGCCCCTCCTCCTCCCACCCTTTCCCCTCTCTGGCAGGACTGAGGAGAACACCACCTGGGCCCCCATGCCTTTGACTACCGCCCTCAGAGCTCTGGGGTCATTGCTAGGGGAAGCCTGCTGTGACGGATGCGCTCCTCCTGTCCAGACTAGCTGAACTTTGGTCCAGGCAGATGCTCAACAAGCAGGCCTAACCCAAGTTAGTCCTGTTGCGTGAGGCTGTAGAAAATGTTGTATTTACTCGAAAAAGTTAAGAATTTAGGTTAGAATAAGTTAACTATAGTATAAGGCTAAATGCAACCAGAATGCCACTCGAAAGGCCTGAGATGTTGTTCTCAGCCTTGTCCCTTGTACAGACCCACCCGAGACTGGCTTAAAACCCAGTCGAGCTAATCACACAAAGACAATATTAACAAAAGATGATTAATTATCTGAAACAGGTGTATCGCAGTATAGAAGGAAACTTTTTGTATGAGAAAATTGCTCGCTTTAACTAAACTTTTAATAGAACATCTTGAAGCCTCTCGAAGTCTTTCTCAGAATTGTACCAAACAGAATTCACAGAAGAAGATAAAGGACAGGCGACGACCCCGAGCCGACCCTGAAACCAAACGGGACCTGCAACCAGCGAGGGGGAATTCTGCTAAGAGAGAAGAACAGAGAGAATTGAATAAATGATGTATTTAAGGAACTGGACGGTTGCTTAGAAACTTATGAAGATTCTAGACTTGATGCAATCGGTTTAAGAAATGTATATAAACTGGTCTAAGCGAGTTGAGCTTTGCCACTCACTCAGGTGACGGCCCAACTCCGAGTTGTCAATAAAGCAAACCTAGAGGTACTCACGTCTGGTTTTTCCCTTGTAGAGATGGCACCCCAGATGGGACTCTAGGACACAAGAGGAAGGAGAGCCAGGAAATCCTCCGGACAAGCCCCTTACCAACGCTCACTTGCCGGCAACAATAGGCGAGTTCACCTACGAGACTTGGGCACGGGTGATTCCAGACAAAACTGGGAGTACTCTTGTGTTTAAACTTGCTAAGAGCTTAGCTAAGTCCATTAGAATTTTTGTGAAAATGGGAACTGTACCCAGCGTTGGAAGGGGGACGCCCCTTGCTGAGGTCTTAGAGAATTGGAAGCAAATAACTTTGGCACAAACTTTACAGGAGCGAAGGTTAATTTTGCTGTGCCAGGAGGAATGGCCGTTCCTGACTCGGACTAGAGGAGGAGGACGACCTATGAATATTTGGCCTCCTACAGGAACAACCTTTAAACTCCATAAATTAAAATTTTTAAGGATAATATTGGAAGATTCTGGCAGCCAGGATATTGATTATTGGCATATATGGTATAATTGGGCTTATCGAAGGCGTAAACCACCTAAGACAAAAGTGAGCTCGCCTCCCTCCGCCCCAGAGGCCGAGGAGGTTAATTATGAGAGATTTAATTATGTGGCAAAGTAAAATGCCAAGACTGAGAGATGATGCCGAAAAACGTGCACAAATGTCGTCTGGAATAGTTACTGACTATACTCCTAATCGGAATGATGTGAAAACTCTGTTGAGAGAATTATTCCAGATGGATGAAAGAGAAAAGATTTTCCAAAAGGACAGAGAAATTGCTCAAAGGGGGCAAGGGGTAAACCCCTGGCCCACTGAAAATCCTCTTTGCGACCTAACTACTCCAGATGGCATGCAAGCCTACCAGGTTGCTGTCCGGCAATTATTAGATGCCGTGCGGCAGTGTGGTGAAAAGACTGCAAATTGGACAAAAGTTTTAGAGTGCAGACAAAAACCTGATGAACATCCAAGCGATTACTGGACACAGCTAAAAGCAACTTTATTAAAGTATGGGGGGATGACAAGGGAAAATTTTCAGGAACCACTAGCCATTAGTGTTTTTGTGGAACAATCATCCCCAGACATTAATAAATATTTTAAAAAGCACATGCCAGGATGGCAAGGGGAAACCTTAACTGAAATACTTAGTATTGCTACCTTTGTTTGGGACGGAAGAGATGAAGAAAAACAGAAGAGAGAGAGAGTGAGAAACAGAAACAGGAAAGAAAGCGAGAACGACAGGGAAAGGAGAGGGAAATCAGTCTATTGGCAGCTGCTATAACACAAACTTACAACCCCAGGGGAAGAGGTAGGGGTCTCTCAAGAGGAAACCCGAGGGGCAGAGGACGTGGGGGAAGAGCCCCATTTCCCCCATTTCAAAACCAGTCACAGAATCACAGATTCACAGAATCACAGCATCACAGAATAGTAGGGGTTGGAAGGGACCTCTGTGGGTCATCTAGTCCAACTCACCTGCCGAAGCAGGGTCACCTAGAGCAGGCTGCACAGGACCTTGTCCAGGTAGGTCTTGAATATCTCCAGAGAAGGAGACTCCACAACCTCCCTGGGCAGCCTGTTCCAGTGCTCCGTCACCCTCAGAGTGAAGGAGTTCTTCCTCATGTTCAGACGGAACTTCCTGTGCTTCAGTTAGTGCCCATTGCCCCTTGTCCTGTCACTGGGCACCACTGAAAAGAGCTTGGCCCCATCCTCCTCACACCCACCCTTCAGATATTTGTAGGCATTTATTAGGTCCCCTCTCAGCCTTCTCTTCTTCAGGCTGAACAAGCCCAGCTCCCTCAGCCTCTCCTCGTAGCAGAGATGTTCCAGCCCCCTCATCATCCTTGTAGCCCTCCGCTGGACTCTCTCCAGTAGCTCTTCATCTTTCTTGAACTGGGGAGCCCAGAACTGGACACAGTACTCCAGATGAGGCCTCAGCAGGGCAGTGTAGAGGAAAAGGAGAACCTCCCTCGACCTGCTGGCCATACTCTTCTTGATGCACCCCAGGATTCCATTGGCTTTCTTGGCAGCCAGGGCACACTGCTGGCTCATGGTCAACCTGTCGTCCACCAGGACACCCAGGTCCCTGTCCGCAGAGCTGCACTCCAGCAGGTCCGCCGCAAGCCTGTACTGGTGCATGGTGTTGTTCCTCCCCAGGTGCAGGACCCTGCATTTGTCTTTGTTGAACCTCATCAGGTTCCTCTCTGCCCAACTTCCCAGCCTGTCCAGGTCACGATGAATGGCAGCACAGCCTTCCGGTTTGTCTACCACACCTCCCAGTTTGGTGTCATCAGCAAACTTGCTGAGGGTACATTCTAACTCTTCATCCAGGTCGTTGATGAAGAAGTTAAACAAGACTGGGCCCAGTACTGATCCCTGGGGGACACCACTAGTTACCAGCCTCCAACTAGACTCAGCGCCACTGATGACAACCCTCTGAGTTCTGCCATTCAGCCAGTTCTCCATCCACCTCACCGACCACTCATCCAGCCCACACTTCCTGAGCTTCCCTAGGAGGATATCATGGGAGACTGTGTCGAAAGCCTTGCTGAAGTCCAGGTAGACAACATCCACGGCTCTCCCTTCATCTACCCAGCCAGTCATGTCATTGTAGAAAGCTATCAGATTGGTCAGGCATGATTTCCCCTTGGTGAATCCATGCTGACTACTCCTGATAACCTTCTTTTCTTCCACTTGCTTGATGATGGCCTCCAGGATAAGCTGCTCCATCACCTTTCCCGGGATGGAGGTGAGGCTGACCGGCCTGTAGTTCCCTGGGTCCTCCTTCTTGCCCTTTTGGAAGATTGGAGTGACATTGGCCTTTCTCCAGTCCTCGGGCACCTCTCCTGTCCTCCAGGACCTCTCAAAGATGACGGAGAGTGGCTCAGCAATGACATCCACCAGCTCTCTCAGCACTCGTGGGTGCATTCCATCGGGGCCCATGGATTTGTGGATGTCCAGATCACTTAAGCGATCCCTCATGCAGTCCTCCTCGACCAAGGGAAAGTCGTCCTCTTTGTAGGCTTCTTCTCTTACGTCCGGGGCCTGGGATTCCTGAGGGCCATTCTTAGCACTGAAGACTGAAGCAAAGAAGGCATTCAGTAGCTCTGCCTTCTCCGCATCCTCCATCACCAGGACACCCGTCTCATTCAGCAGCAGCCCCACATTGTCCCTAGCCTTTCTTTTGCTGCTGATGTAGTTGAAGAAGCCCTTCTTGTTGTTTTTGACATCCCTTGCCAGATTCCATTCCAGGTGGGCCTTGGCCTTCCTCGTCGCATCCCTGCATGCTCTCACCACGTTTCTGTACTCTTCCCAAGTGGCCTGCCCCTCTTTCCACATTCCATGGACCTTTCTCTTCTGCCTGATCTCCGCTAGAAGCTCCTTGTTTAACCATGCAGGTCTCCTGCCTCCTTTGCTCGATTTCTTTCTCAGGGGGATGCACTGCTCCTGAGCATGGAAGAAGTGACGTTTAAAGAGCGACCAGCCCTCTTGGACCCCCCTGCCTTCGAGAGCCCTGGCCCACGGGATTCCTCCCAGTAGCTCCTTGAAGAGGGCAAAGTCAGCCCTCCTGAGGTCCAGGGTTTTGATCCTGCTTATTGCCCTGCTTCCTCCACGCAGGATCCTGAACTCCACCATTTCATGGTCACTGCAGCCGAGTCTACCTCCGACCTTCACATCCTCCACCAGTCCCTCCTTGTTTGTTAACACGAGGTCCAGCAGCGCGCCTTTCCTTGTTGGTTCCTCCACCACTTGCATCACAAAGTTATCATCGATGCTCTGTAGGAACCTCCTGGATTGCACCTGCCTAGCGGTATGGTCTTCCCAGCTGATGTCAGGGTGGTTGAAGTCCCCCATGAGAACCAGGGCCTGTGATTGTGAGGCTGCTTGCAGCTGCCTGTAGAAGGCCTCATCAATCTCCTCCTCCTGGTCAGGCGGCCTGTAGTACACACCCACCATAATGTCACCCTTATGAGCCTGTCCCTTAATTCTAACCCACAAGCTTTCAACTTGTTCCTCATTTGCCCCCAGGCCAAGCTCAATGCATTCTACTTGCTCCCTCACATATAGAGCAACTCCCCCACCTCTCCTTGTTGGTCTGTCTTTCCTAAAGAGTCTGTAGCCATCCATGACAGCATGCCAGTCATGCGAGTTGTCCTACCACGTTTCTGCGATGGCGACCAAGTCGTAGCCGTCCTGCTTTATAATGGTTTCCGGCTCCTCCTGTTTATTGCCCATGCTACGTGCGTTGGTATAGACACACTTGAGCTGGGCTGTCAATCTCACCCCTGGTCTTGGCACGCCAAGCCTATGCTCATCCCTAGTGAGCTGGGCAATATCCCCTTCCCCAGTCAACTTCTAATACTCTAGAATGTTTTTATTGTGGAAATTTAGGACATCTTCAACGGGAATGTCCGCTTCGCCCAAGAAGTCCTGGACGAGGAGCCACCCCTGCGTATCCACCGCGTCCTCATTCGCAGTGAAATATTAGAGACTCCACACTTGCCGGAGAAACGCGAAAATGTCCCTCGAAGGAGTAGAGGTAAATGAGTACGGACGAGTTCCTGCAAAGGTAAATGGGATTTCTGTAACGTTTTTAGTAGATGCGGGAGCAACGTTGTCTCTATTAAGCTATGCCATTCCACAAGTTTCAGAAGAAAAAGTAATTATACGGGGAGCGTTAAAAATTTTATCCGCACACGAGTGGGTTACACTAGGTTTTGCTTTATTCACAACTCAGAGTTGGGCCATCACCTCAGTGAGTGGCAAAGGTTAACTCGCTAGACCAGTTTATATACATTTATTAAACCGATTACATCAAGTCTAGAATCTTCATAAGTTTCTAAGCAACCGTTCCGTTCCTTTGAGTACATCATTTATTAAGTTCTTTCTATTCTTCTGTCTTCGTAGAATTCTCCCTCGCTGGTTTCAGGCCTTGCTTGGTTTCAGGGTCGTCTGGGCTTCTTTTGTAAATTCTGTTTGATACAATCCATACAATTCATTTCTATCCCAATTGCAACATACCGATTGTATGGTTTCTTAACACAGCTGTGTTTACACAGCTGAATCTACATACTAGTTCTATGATTTTATTCTATTCTATAATCAATCTTTATAACCAATCTCTAACATTCCCTCCTTTTGTTTTTATTGCATCCCTGCAATTACTAATTATTATATTTCCAAACTTTTTTTTTTTGACACTTCTTAGTGATTGACATTAAACAAGTTATTATACATTGAACAATCACAAACAGACAAACAACGATTATTACAACAAAGAATACCTGGACTTCAGGAGATATACCTTGATACCAATAAGCATGGTTTCTCATCTGGGAAAAAGAATCCTGGAGGTACAAAAGGTATTGAGTGATTTGCTCATCTCCATCCAAAAGGCTAGTTTTTGCTGGAACATAAGTTCTCGGAACGGCAAGAATTCTACCAAAAAGAATTTCTGCAGGGGACACTCCTACAGGTTGTCTTGGAGTGTTTCTAATATCCCATAAAACTAAGTTCAAAGCTTCTGGCCATTTTAATCCAGTTTGTTTACAAACCTTAACTAACTTTTTCTTCATAGTTCTATTCATCCTTTCTACTTGTCCAGAGGACTCTGGATAATAAGGGATGTGTAATTGTTGTCTAATTCTTAAAGCATGACATATTTCAACCAAAATAGCTGCCGTGAAGTGTGCTCCCCTATCTGAGTCAATTATTTCTGGAACGCCATATCGTGGAATTAATTCTTTTAACACAATCTTAACTACTGGTTTTGAATCATTCTTTCTTGTTGGGAAAGCTTCTACCCATCTGGATAACTGATCTACAATCACTAACAAGTACGCATAACCCAGAGTTTTAGGCATCTCAGCATAATCAATTTGGAGCTTTTGAAAAGGAAAGGTGGCCGGAGGCCTTTTACCTTGTGGCAGGTTAATTTGCAATGTAGCATATTGCTTGCAGAGTTTACAGTTCTCACAAACTCTTTGTGCTGCAGCGTAAATTCCTGGCACTGTCCACAGTCTTTGAATTCAGGAGGCTATGCTCTCCGGTCCTCCATGAGTTTTCTCATGGAACCAACGGGTTAAGGGTAATAAATACCTTTTTGGCAACAGAGGTTTGTTGTTCAAAATCCATTGCTCTCCTTGCCTTTGAGCTCCTAGTCATTCCCATAAGGATAGTTCATCTTCGGTTAAGGATTCATAGAGTTGGCACATGTCCGGTGGGCTTGTCCATTCTGCCTTTGTTTGCAGTGCAGCCATAAGAAGGTTGCAATGCCTAGCAGCTGCTCGGGCTGCTTGATCAGCCAAGTGGTTACCTCTTGAGACGGCATCTTGTTTTGCTGGCTGCTTCTCTCAGTGCGACAACTTCCGCACCTTGCGCTCCCAGAGACAAAGGTAGAGGTCCAGCAATTAATATCGTTGTTTCTGTCGTCACCGCAAAACCCACAACCCGTCGTTCTTTATCGTAATATGATGATCCATCTGTAAAAAGACTCATCTCCGGGTTATCAAGTGGTTGATCTGTTATGTCGTCTCGAGACTTGCTAGTAAAGGTTAAAATTTGCATACAGTCATGAGTATCTTTTTCACCATCAGTTGGCAAAGGTAACAGTGTGGCAGGGTTAAGCGTGTTGCACCTTTCCAATTTCAAATTGTCAGCTAATAACAATACCAATTCATAATGATGTGCTCTTTGGGGTGAAAGAGATTTTTCAGCATATTGTTTTAACAAAATTTCCACCTCATGGGGTACGCATACGGTTAGTGCATGTCCTAAAACAATTGACCTAGATTTTTCTACCATCTCAGCTGCAGCTGCAATTGCTCGGATACAAAACGGAGTTCCTTTTACTACAGGATCTAACGTAGTTAAAAAATAAGCTACTGGTCTTTCATGAGGCTCTAAAGTTTGGACTAAAATTCCTCTGGCTGTTCCCTTTATCTCATCACAATAAAGTTTAAAGGGTTTGGTATAATCAGGGAGTCCTAATGCTGGGGCATTCAGTAAGGCATTCTTTAGTGTCCGAAAAGCTTTTTCTCTTTCAGATCCCCATGCTATAGGTTCCACCTCCTCATTCCTGGTTGCTTCATGCAACGGTTTTGCTATTTCACTAAATCCAGGGATCCAAGATCTGCAAAATCCAACTTGCCCAAAAAATCCCCTTAACTGCTTCTTAGTGGTAGGTCTTGGCAGTTCCTGTATTATTTTAACTCTTTCAGGATCAATTTCTCTTTTTCCCGGACTTAATAAAAATCCCAGGTACTTTACCTTAATCTGGCAAAACTGCAGTTTGGATGGAGAGACTCGATGACCCTTCTGCACCAATTGACAACACAAATATTTAGTATCACGTATACAATTTTCTTTTGTCTTTCTCACAAGTAAAAGATCATCCACATATTGTATAAGAACAGACAAACAGGGAAAATTTAAATCTTGTAAATCATTTCTCAAAATCTGAGAGAAAATAGTGGGTGAACTAGTAAAACCTTGCAGCAATCGTGTCCAGGTTAACTGTTTCCCTTGCCAGGTAAAGGCAAAAATATGTTGACTTTGTTCTGCTATTGGTATACAAAAAAAAAGGCTCCTGTTAAATCAAGCACAGTATAATACTGGCCCCAAGGAGGTATTTGAGTTAATATCAAACTCGGGTCTGGAACAACTGGATGGGGTGCAATGACATGCTCATTAACTGCTTGTAAATCTTGAACAAACCTATATTCAGGGTCTCCGTCGTTGTCCAACCTGTTTTTACTTACAGGTAAAATTGGGGTATTATAAGGGCTCCTACATTCTTTTAGAATTCTCTCTTTTAAGAATTTATCAGTTTGTTTACCAATACTAGGAATTGCTTCTGAAACTATTGGATATTGTTGAACAGAAGGAGGTGTCCCTCCTTTTGTTTGGATTACCACAGGATCAGCTGATTTTAAGAGCCCTACTTCATCTCCAGAAGTGCTCCATAATTCATGAGGAATATCAGAGAGTTCCTCAGGGATCTTTTTTCCCTCCTTTTTATTTTCTGGTATTTTGATTAAAGACATGCCAATTACTATTAATTGGATACCAGTTGGAGTTAAAGAGATACAAGTGCCAAATTCTTGCAACAAATCCCGTCCCAGCAAAGACACAGGTATTTCAGGGGAGACAACAAACTTTCCCCGAGCCATTTTTTCTCCCAATAACACTGGAAGGGGAAGCGAAAGGGGCAATTCTTTACCTCCCACCACTCCATCTACCTTTATTTTTTCTCCTGATAATTGCAGAACAAAAAAGTTTAATAATGATATAATTGCTCCCATATCTACTAGAAAATTGACAAAAGTACCATTTACCTTTGCTGTGACGTGACCGTTATGATCTACCTTAACTCCAACCATTTCCATCAATTACTGTGAGTGAGGTCTGGGAGGTCTTTCTCCGTAGTTTCTAACTTCGACTGCCAAAGTCACTGGTCTCAAGGGGCATGCACGCTGTATATGACCTAAATTACCACAATAAAAACATTCAGGAGTGTTAAAATATGGGGAAACAGGGGGAGGAAGACCTCTGCCTCTTTAGCCTCTTCCTCTGATTCCTCTTCGGGGAAATCCCCGGCATCTTCCTCTTTGGTTATAATTCTGAGCAATCGCTGCAGTGAGCAAGACGATTTCTCTTTCTTTTTCTTTGCGTTCTCTCTTCCTCTCTGCTTTCAGTTTCTCCTCTTCTTGCTTCTGTTGTTCTTCGCTCCTTTCGTCAAATTTTTCTCTTTCATCTGGTTGGAATAATTCTCGGAGGAGAGTTCTTACAACATTCCAATTAGGAAAATAATCAGTTATGATGCCAGATAATAGTTGAGCACATTTTTCTGCATCATCTCGTAGTCTCGGCATTTTTGCTTGCCAAGCTACCAAATCTCCTTGTTTCCAAGGTTCACGTCTCACCATGGCTTGGATTGCAGGGACCTCTGGCGGGGCTCCTGGTACTGCCCTAGGGTTTGGAATGTAATCCAATTTCATGGGATACATTCCAATCCCTTTTGAGGTAGAATTATCATCGTCTGCCTTCGGAGCAGAAGGAGCAAAGGGAGCAGAGGGTGATAATCGACCTCCATTATTATGATTACCTGCAGGTTTCCTTCTTTGTTGGGCCCAATTATACCAAATATACCAATAATCAATATCTTTAGTTCCTGTATTTTCTAAAATTATTCGCAAAAATTTTAACTTCTGTATCTTGAAAGTTCCCTTAGGGGGCCACACATCCATAGGTCCCCCTCCTCTAGTTCTAGTGAGAAATGGCCATTCCTCCTGACATAATAATATCAATTTCTTTTTCTTCAAAGTCTGAGACAAAGGTATATTACTCCAATTTTCTAGAACCTCAGCAAGGGGCGTCCCCCTTTCAACGCTGGGTGTAGTTCCCATATCAAATACTTCAAGCAAAATTTAAACACAAGAGAAAAATCTCAACAATCATTCTGAACACACTCGAGACCAAAAGCTCTCAGACTCACCTAGTCCTTCTGTTTTGTGCCGGCACTTTGAGTGTTGGTCTCGGATGTTCCCAGAAAAGATCCTGAGTATCCATCTCCTGTGTCCTAGTGTCCCATCGGGGGTGCCAAATTCTGTTAAAAATTTTATCCTCGCACGAGTGGGTTACACTAGGTTTTGCTTTATTCACAACTCAGAGTTGGGCCATCACCTCAGTGAGTGGCAAAGGTTAACTCGCTAGACCAGTTTATATACATTTATTAAACCGATTACATCAAGTCTAGAATCTTCATAAGTTTCTAAGCAACCGTTCCGTTCCTTTGAGTACATCATTTATTAAGTTCTTTCTATTCTTCTGTCTTCGTAGAATTCTCCCTCGCTGGTTTCAGGCCTTGCTTGGTTTCAGGGTCGTCTGGGCTTCTTTTGTAAATTCTGTTTGATACAATCCATACAATTCATTTCTATCCCAATTGCAACATACCGATTGTATGGTTTCTTAACACAGCTGTGTTTACACAGCTGAATCTACATACTAGTTCTATGATTTTATTCTATTCTATAATCAATCTTTATAACCAATCTCTAACAGGAGCCCCAATACTCCAGTCAGAGAAATGGATCCCCTGCTCCGGCCCCTCTTCAGATCACCTTTTGGACTGAGGGGAGTCACTGCCTGTCACTGAGGGGAGTTACAGTATGGGAAGCGTGTTTCAGGACTGCACAGGACTTATTATGGGATGTTTAGGGGAGGAACTAAAGGTGGGGAAAGGGATGGATCTAGGTGATATGGGGAGGAACAAGAGTGGGAAAGTAGAGGGATAAGGAAATAAAAGGCACTGGTTGCCTGTAAACAAGTGGTTGGTTGGTATGCTTGTCTGGCCATGTCCTCCACCTGATCAGTGCAGTCTGTCCTGTCTTCTTATTAAATCCCTTTCTAATTCTTTTCTGGATGAGGGACTGTCTGTTCTGTGTGCATGCATGTGCATGGGAGTCTGAGTGTCAGCAAATGGAGTCTGACCACAAGTCGGAGGGCCTGTGTGTCTGTGGTGCCAGCAACTGCAGCGACTGAGGGTGTGCATGCCATTGTGGGATCACTACTGAATATTAAGCCAGACTAGCTGGCAAGTAGGATAAAAGGCTTGGGAGCCAGGTATCAAAGCAGCCATATGTCTGGGATGGATACTGGAGAGATCAGAGGGCATGCAAGTTGGCTACTGGAGGGACCTTTGGATCTAGGGGTTGATGGAGAGACTCATTTGTATGTGTGTGTGTGTGTCTATGCATGAGGCAACCAGAGACAAGAAGATCCAAGGGCTAGTTCCCAGGTAGACTGAGTGTTTAAGATCAATTACTGGAAGGATCCATAGCTTGTGTCTGCGTGTATGTTTGTGCATGCAAGGGGGTCTGTTTACCAACAACTGGAGTGGGTTTGTGACCTTGAGCGCTTGCATGTCCAGGTGTCATATTGCATATATTTATATATTTCTCACTGACTTCATCCTGATCAGCCAGGGAGGGGACCACGATGAGACTGTTGGTGCCATTTGTGTTTGCATGGGTGCTGTGTTCTCTGTAATGATCTGTGTAACTGGTTGTGTATATATGTGCATTGTATACATGTGTGTATATGTGTGCCTACTGGGAATAATTTCTTAGCCTTGCTACTGATTGGTCTTGGGAGCATGGAGCTGGAGTAGCTCACCTTTGTCAGGCTCCTGGATTCATTAACTCCTAACAATTCCTCCTGACCAATTTCAGAGGAAGGATCCTCTGAAATGGCTCTCTGTATTCCTCGGATTTTTGCAATCTCTATGTTTGGAC